>NC_137463.1:87721063-87942227 GCF_964235325.1 Thermobia domestica
TCGGAGGCATTCATCGAGTATCCGTCTTGAGGAGCAAAAGCAGGCTCAAATCGTACTTTGCAACAATTTTGTCGCATGCTTAATCGCAGCAGTGACAGTGGGAATAATGAAATTTAGTGTATTGCCGATTTTTAGAAATATCTATTGATGTTGACTCGAACTTCGAATTTTCAAGCATATAGTTAATTTTGTGTTCTGCCAATGTTTATATGCTCGAAGAGCGCATCCGAAATATTGATCTTTGATACACTAGTGATCTACATAGAAGTATGAACAACGTCAGTAATTTTTTTTTTTTTTTTTTTTTTTTTTTAAGTATAGAATTCAGCGCTATGCCTCATCTGTTTCAACCAGTAAACCCCAATAAGGCCTCTTGAATGTATAATAACAACTCCTAACATACTTCTCTACAATAATTTACCCAATTAAACACAGTTTCGAAGTTAACTTTGTAGTAAACGATCACTTATTAACTTTCTAGTAAATGATCAGTTAGAAGACCCATGAATTGTGGTTGAAAGGTTACGATTCTTTAAACAATTATTATTTAAAGGTAAGTTTTGTTTAAACAAATCTTTGTACTTTATATATGTACTAACTTTATTTTGTCAGGTACCATTGAACACTGAATGATATTAATTTTTACTATTCCTAAGCAGATCCTTTTTATTTTTGTTGTAGAAAAATGTCCGACTTCATGTTTCCACCACCCGAAGAAACTGTGCCAGTAGGAAATTATGTCATAGTCACTTGGGACCTAGAAACAACAGATAGACAGTTTGATGATCTTATGTGCCAAATAGGTGCATACTGCCCTGGTTTCGCCATCTTTAATCAGTATGTGTTACCTGTCAAATTCATCAACCCAGAAGCGGCCAGTAAAATACATTTGCAGGTGGTGATACACGAAGGAAAGCGTGCCCTTATTGATACTGTTTCAAGACAGCTGCTTGATGCAACTGATGAGAGGACAGCTTTGATTAGGTTTATGGAATGGCTTACAATGGTTCGAGGTTTTCACGATGGTGTTGTTATGATTAGTCATAGTACCATCAAACTAGATGTTCCTGTTCTGTTACAGGCACTACAGCGTCACAAACTGGATCAGAAATTCTTTCTGATAGTGAAAGGCTTTGGCGATTCTTTTGGTCCTTTTTCCATGGAATACAGGAATCATTTTCAGGTTCTGTCACTCCAGTCGCTGTACACGGCAATAGTTGGCCCACGTTCGGAGCAACATAATGCCGTCAGCGACGCGGAGGCTGTGTATCATCTACTGGAAAAGTCATTTGGGTACCCGTTGTCGTTGAACATCCCACAGGTGCAACGTTACTGCTATACACCGCGCGTAATGGTGTATTATGTTGAATGGAAGCGTCGACTTATTGAGAAAAGTAAGTTAATGAAGCCTTTAGTTTCACACATAAGCAATTGGAAGGTGGCTGGAGGTATAAAATGGGACCTGTTAACTATTGGATACGATTATCCAACGATAGTCTATAAATATAATGTTCTAGGTGAAGACAGGTTCTTGCAAGAGCTGCGATATCAGATGGAATTGAAGAAAAAGAATGATTTTTGTTATTTAACTCATACTTCGGAGCTTGATACAGAGACAATAGTTCAAGGAATAATTCAGCATTTTAGGAAAAAGAACGAGGAGCAGCAACAACAACAGCAAGGGAAGCCGACAATTCAAGCCAATTAGATATGGATTGGCTCGATGTTATTCAAGTTTTAAAGTTGTTCACCACTTGTCGGTATCATTGCAATTAAGAGAGCACTTCAAAAGAAAAAAAAAAAGAAAGAAAAAGTGCGGTTAGGGAAAATGAAGTGTTCCTGTGACTAGCATGTTATTTCAGAATTATAGCAATTGCTATTATTGATGTAAAAAATGAGTAGAGTTATTTTGTTTTTCTTTCTTTGTGAAGAATTATATTCAAGTTGAAAAAAATCTGAGTTGTAAATAATAATAATACACGTAAAGATTTTTAAAGAATATTTTATGTATCACGAATATTTTATGTTATTTGTGGGAAGAACTAACAAAATATATCAGTAGAATCAGCAATGCCTTAAATTTTGTTAGTGCTTATTGATATGTTTGTGACAGCTCAATTGCTTTTTCACCTTTTTCAAGGTGGCATTGCTATTTATACTCTTATGTTGTAACGTTGGATATTTTTTTATATAGTGTGTGTATATTCGAATTTGATGTCTACGATATACAGTCATGTGTAGTATTTGCAGAAAGTATGTTAATTGACTGTACAGAGTATTAATAATAGATAAAATTATTAATATATAATATTATATATATATATATATACAATTACTATTTGAAGTTTTTTTTTTTAAAAAAAAAATATTTCTAAGTAATAAACGCTAGTAAAACTTATAGTCTGCAAAATTCTAAACAGTGGGCCATGACAGATTTATTTTATAAATAGATCAATTTTTTAAAATTAAAATAAGGAAAGACACAAATTGTGTCGTTAAAATGTAGTGTAAGTAAATAAAAAACTGGTTTTAGGGGAAATTAAAAGTTGAATGTAATTGGACATTTAATAATTATAACTAAAGATTCTGGTCATAATAAGTAGTTTATTATTATTATTATTTTAGCACTGGTTAAAGTATAGTTATAAAAAAATAAAATTTTGTATTAAGAATTCATGAATGCATGTACGTTCCATTTATTATATGTTAGTTTTACAATGTATCGCGTATCTGTACACGTCTATATAGTAATGGAATGTGCCAAACTGATAATGATACGTAGGTGGAATTGTTAAAAGTGGGATGCTTAATACATTCTCAGATTCAATTCTTAATCGAAATTCAGCAATTACAATCACGTGCCAATGAGTACCATGGAAATTTAGTATTTTGTTCTTCACAGGAACTTTGTTCTCTTCGCTGAAAACGTAATTTGAAGAAAAGTAGGAAGCAGTAACTAAGTCGGGTTGTTGAACGTATTTTGTTGAGAAGAAATATAAATCTGCTCCTTAATTCTGAATTTACGTATTGATTTTAATATATTTTGCTTGTTGTAAGATACTTGATGAAAGTTATGTAATAAACACCGGGTAAAGTTTTATATTTTTCCTCAAAAAAAAAAAAAAAAAAAAAACTAATATCATTTCTGTTTTTTTATATTAGTGCACATAAAAGAGTGTATATAACTGTTCAAGAAGCCCATAGGGATTACTGCGGTAGGTAAAAAGGTCACAATACGAGTCTGTCTCTACCTGCTAGGTTTATATATTTTATCACTCTACCATTACGTAATGATATAACAGGGTAATATTTTGGAAATAAATGTTTTCCGTGTATTACTCCTGTATTATATTGAGAAATCACAATATAATTGTGATTTTTTCCCCTGAACTTTTGTTTCTTAGTTATTTTTATTTATATACGATTATAAAGAAATAGTATTCGTTACTAAATCACTTTTATTATTATTATTATTATTTTTAAATATAAACTATTTCTTCCAAGAGAGGATTCAATTTCTTTTCACGTTGTTGGTGGGATGCCAGAGTTGTTATTAAGAGTGATACTGAGTTAATAATAGTGTTGTCCTTGTTATTATCACGTATAGGGAGAAAATTATGGTCATAGTATAAAATACTTTGTTGCTTTATTATTTTTCCTTTCTCTAAAAGAAATTACGTGTAATATTTATATTGTTTAATTGAGAATTTTGGACAATCAACGTAACGTGTATATACATGTGTACATTATATACATATATTCAATTACGTTCAAGTCCAGTAATATGTTTAGTCTTTTGAAATGAAAATGGTATTATTTTTAAATTGAGTTATTGTAAACGTTAATTAACAAGTTATTTGAAAAAAAAATTGCTACAGAACTAAATAAATTATGTGAAGTAAATCATATTTCATATGTGATTTTTCTTTATTCGCGTGTTGTTATTTGATTTAATAAGATGCATATTCAATATTCACAAAAGCTACTTATCCTATAAGTTATCCATAATTATAAGGCCTTAAGGCAATACATTCTTTACTGTATCGTATACAGTAGATAGCTTTAGGGTAGATAACTTTCATGAAAATTCGTCTAGTATTTCAAAATAAGTTTTGCTGGTGGTTTCTGCGCTTAATTTAAGTTTGAAAGCGTACTTTTTAAGTTTACATATGTAGTATGTATGAGACATAATCAGTTGATACATTTATCAAGTATAGCGAGACATCGGTCAATTCATGTGGTGTTACATTGTATCAATGTTAATTAATGTATTACTTCCATTATTTTTATTATTATTATTATTTCCAGTAAAAAAATGTAAAACACGAATTTACAATCAAAAATCTTCAAGAAAGCGATCAGAAAGTTGTGATCCAGTTTCTGAGTGCTGAAAGATGTCGACACGCTGACATTTTAAGAATAAATGAAAAAAAAAAAAACCAAAAGAATCTCTAATCAGAATCATGCTTCTCTAGGCCAACTGTAGTTGACTGGACTGAATGATTTCTGTGAGATACTAGGAAATGTCAAGCATGTTCATGCGATTAGTATTTACTTTTACTTCCATCTAAACTAGCAAGCATATTTCTTCAAACACAAGGACTTATAAATAATCAAACAAAAATTCCATCCCAATCAAAGCTGCATTAAATATTCTGTGTTGAGAGATCAATCTAAAATTAAAGATAATACACAGTGTCTCTAAGATCAATCTTCTTTTTCGAAACCATATAATGTATTGCTCCCTCAAAATTGCTTATCGCCCAACAGTTAAAACGAAAGACAGTTGTTTGACAGTGGAGGAAGCAGTTCGAGCCAATAAAAGAAAGAAGTATACGATACTCTCTGTAGAATTCATTACGAGCATTAGCGCTAGGCATTCATAGTGAATAAACTTGGATATAATCTCCTTCATTCTTTTGAAACTTTCGGCGTGTTGACAACCTTGAGTACTTAGAAACTGAATCACCACTTCTCGATCATTGTTGGACCAATTCTCGTTTCTCACTGGAAACAAAGAGAGGATAAAGGAGTTAACTGTAGAAACTTTAATTACTATTGATACAACTTGATACTTCAAAACTGTGTATGAATTCGAGCACGCCTCGCTAAGTTTCTTCTAACGATGTATTATTCTTTGATATGAGAATCACAGCTCACAATGTGACTTAACAAACAGTAATAATATTTACATTTAAAAGAATATTATTTTCTTATAGTAGCCAACAAAAAGGCTTCCAAATAGGTAGACTTTTCTTTGCCTGAATTACATTCTTTCTACATAAAGAAAATTGTTTTCAAATTGAAAGCTACTTAAAAAAGAAATGTTGGCAGCTAAAATATTCTCTAATAATTGTGCGAAAATGTTAAAATGTGTGTATTACTTCTTCTTTAATTCAGGTTTATTGTTGGCACTAAGCAGTTCCATTGGTTCAGTCGTCAGTATTTTGTTTGAAAATTAACGTTTCATTCGTGTTATTAATAAATCAGTAATAAAATAGACTGTATTTTGATATTATGAATATATTAATGTCTTTATTTCCTCAGCAATCTGGGCAGAAAAATCTTCCGTTTTTTGTATTGAATGATAACATTTTCGACATTTTAACAGGCATTGTTTGATTAAGATAGTGTTATAATAATGATGTATTAGCGCAGCTTGGTCATGTGTTTTTTCACCTTGTATTGCTTCATTCGGAGTTATATTATCTGAATATGAATGGAGGTAGACAGAAGCAATAAAGTGGCATAATAAATTGAGACACACACAACAATTTGACAGAAGAAAACAGGTTTAGATAATGCATGAGGTCAAACACAAGTTGGTACGAATGAAATGGGATGATGAGCTCCATCGTGACTAAGCGGTTAGCGTACGCGCCTATGCCGTGGGAGAGCCGGGTTTGATTCCAGGCGGAAGCTCATGTGGTTCGAATTCCACGTTAGTAGGTTCCGTCTTATATAGCCTCGCTGCTGAAAATGCAAGGTGGCCACTCACCTGGAA
Source organism: Thermobia domestica (assembly GCF_964235325.1). NCBI lineage: Eukaryota > Metazoa > Arthropoda > Insecta > Zygentoma > Lepismatidae > Thermobia > Thermobia domestica. The sequence goes on from NC_137463.1 coordinate 87,727,068, forward strand.
AACCGGGAAAAGTCAGGGATTTTTTTAATTCTGGAAAAGTCAGGGAATTTTGATGAAAAACATGGAATTTTTACTCGGGAGAAAATTTACGTTCTGCTGTATTCCTAGCCATTTAGCCGGTTTATTTATGTACAAAATAGCTTTGGTCGCTGGGGGCTTTGCCCCCAGATTTCTCCTTCGTTCCAGGTTTCGTTTATCTACCTCTGCTGGTTTGGGCTGCGCATACTTTATTCATATTCTTTTGTCATTTAGTGCTGCCTATGAATTGAGCTGGAGCGAAATCGGGACCAGTTTGTAATTAACACACTTGTTTAGTTCGATGGCTGCTTGATTTCCAGAATTGGCTCGGGGATGCGCCCCTGCATCCCGTTTTGGTAGTCACGTGATTAATATAAAGGCTGAACGATAGTTGAGTATTTCTGCCGGAAGAGTTCCGAATGTGTGTCGAATTCCACAAAATTTGGTTAATGCGTCAAAAACTGTGTGGATTCCACATGCATTTGTACTCAGTGGCGGCAGTACTTTTTGCGACACACGATTAACTGGCCATGCTTTTTTACAGTTATTTCAGAATACGTACGAATCACGATTGTGGTGTTTTATGTTTGCGTGTGAGAGGGGGATTACACGTCGTGTGGCTTGTAACAACAGCGAAGTTATAAATTTATCTATTTTTATTTATCTTTTATTTTTATTTATTTATTTATTTATTTTTTGTTTGTGTTCAGCTTTGTGAGTACTTTGAATTGTTAGTAATGAAAACACGTAACTTTATAGAGCCATAGGGGTGTGCCTACTGAATTTTTGTGATATACTGTTTGCAATAAGGATGTAGATAGGCCTAACTATTCTTACATGTAGGCCTGTGTGACCATTAAAGACGGTATCTTTTAGTTACGTGCAAGAGGGTTGGGTATTAATTAAAAAAAATACATAAATCCTCACAATATTTATGACCATGGGCGTCCACAGAGGGGGTCGAAGGGTCAGTCGACCACTCTGGAAAATTGCATAGGTTAATAATAATTTCTATAATAGGAAGTTATGCTTTCAAATTAAAAGATCATACTGATTAAGGAAGCTTGTATTCTTCACCCTCCCTGCGAAATTTTCTGTGGACGCCTTTGTTCATGACTGATGTATAGTACTGCTCAATTACAATATAGTGAAATATATGCTGAGGTAGTGATGATAGGTTCGTAGCATGGAAATTTCATATTTCCATGAAAAATAGTCAAAGGTCCAGAGAATACGTATGCAAAATTTGAATATGATACCTTGAAAACTAAGGTCACAAAAAATTCGTGAAAATTTCCTAAAGAAAAAAATGCGATTTTACGCTTCCGCACCCCCCTCCCCCGTTTTGCGCCGCCAAGTTGACGGTCTGCGAAAAACCCGTGTGAGCAGTGTTGAATTTAGAAACTTTTCTCCGGGGGAGGGATAATGCTGGATGGATATGTTGGAGAAAATCATACCAATATTAATATCTTGTGAATTTTCTCATGTGTCTTCGGGGGGAGGGATTTTTTTATCTCCGGGGGAAATGTCCCCCGGGGCACCCCTGAATTCAACACTGCATGTGGGATGATCTTTGCTCATTCTGTGAATGAACAATAAGAAAAACCAGCTTATCGCTCGTGTGTGAGCTGTATAAGAGTTTTAAAACAACACTATGAAATAAAAGTATACTAACAATTTGTAAAGGCCTGTACGTCAGTATAATAGGCCTAATTTCAAATATAAAATATCTTTATTTTAAACGAAAGCTTCTGTTTAAGCTTTGAAAAACAATGATATACCAATTTTAGATCTCTCTAGAAATTTTCTGGAAAACCGGGAAAATTTCTGGAAAAGTCAGGGAATTTTGAAATTCCAAATGAGTGGTCACCCTGAAATGACGTTAAACTCCAAATCAACTCAGCGAAACTGGGGTGAATTTTAGCAGGGTTGTCACAGACCTGGAAAGTCAGGGAAAGTCATGGAAACAAGGTCAAAAGGGATGAAAGTCATGGAAAGTAATGGAAAATTGGATAAAGAAGTATGTTTTAAATTATTTTGCTGTTTTAATACTTTTTCACAAACTAAGTGGGTATCTTAGTAATGATAGTAGTACATAGCTTTTGTTTGTGTGATAATAATAAGTCTTCTTGAAATTAACAACATACGAACAACCCAGTGATGACAGAAGAAATAATAGAACAAATGTTCTCCTTAAGAGATTCTTCAGTTTAAACAAAATAAGTGGAAGTGTTGCAGAGAAGGCAAAGCATCAATATTTTCAACTATGTTTTGAGGCAAACTGTTTTTTGAAGAACATATTAGAAGAACATGCTAATAAACCACAGCAATTAGATTATTTCTGTGTACGTATTCTTCAGGATAAAAAGTTTGCTGAACTGTGGCAGGTTGTAAAGCTAGTGTTGATTGTTTCGCATGGTAATGCAGCTGTGGAGTCTGGATTTTCGATCAACAAAGACTTCATGGTTGAGAATCAGAGTGAGTTCAGCATCACAGCACAGAGAACTGTTTAAGAGGCCATCCAGTTTCACGGTGGCAGAGAACATGTAACCATTACAAGTAAAATGTTGGGATCTGTTCGAGCAGCAAGACAGAGGTATGAAATTTTTTTGGAAGATGCACGAAAGCAGAAGAAAGAGAAAAATGACGAACTTAGGATTGCAAAGGAACTACAGAAACTGCAAGAACAGAGAAAGGTCATTAGGATGAAAGCCCAGATAGAAGAGGAAGCAGTTGCAGAGAGAATCCTACGGTTGGAGAATGAAGGGAAAAATTGAACCACTGTTATTCATAACAAATCATTTAGACTTCATAGTGAGCATTCAAGACAAGAATGTTTCTTGCTCTCACACAAAACTTATTGTATCCAGAAAAGTGAATCATTGTTATCCTTAAAACGCATGTTAAAACACACATTTAACGAATCATTGAGACTGCATAGTGATCGTTTTCGTTCTCACACAAAACATATTATATCCAAATGTTATATGCATGTAAATATATTTTGTAAAGTATACAAAAGAGAAAATAAATAAGGTGTCTGTTGGGCGGCTATGAGGATGCTGAAGGCCGTATAAAAAAAAAAAAAAAAAATGTTGTTTAAATTTTTCATCTAGTAGTCATGGAAAATAAGTACAAAACAGCTGGAAATTCATGGAAAATGATTTTAAAAATTTTGTGGCAACCCTGTTTAGGCTGAATTGAGATAAAATGTCTTCATTCACATGCTCCGTACAAACATGTACAATTTTTAAACACTAACACTACTTTCGAAAGTCCAAAAGGTCGTAATTTTCTTAAGTAGTTTGTCGGACGTAGTGACTTTGAAAGACTTTTTTGTATGTGTGTGTGTGTAGACATTGGAAGTTACAGGAAATACTATTTGCTTGTCTTTACGCGTTCACAGTTTTTTTTTTTTTTTAATTAAATTCTGTAAAGGGTAATCTTAAGGTGTGTACTGTAAAGTAAGTTAGCGTATACTTGGAGATTGTAGTAACCCAATAGGTGACTGAAATGCACCTTGTACAGGTTGGAGGCTCAGTGCAGAGCCATAATTAGGTTGGTTGAGATTTAAAAAAATATAAAATAAGAGTTGCCCTTTGAAATTTTAATATCAGTTGGTTGCATCCGATTGCATTCGGTTTCTCTTGTGTTGTTGTTAGAGGCAGCACCTAATCTAAGATAAGATTTCACGTAAATTTGTAACAAAGAATAAATATTACGTGGATCTACACCAGGGTGTCTATCGGTCACGAATGTCACGAAATCAGAAAACGGTCAAGAAAGTCACGAAATTTAGCTTTTGGGTCACGATTTTTTTAAACTGTACAAATGTAAGTAGAGATTGGAAAATTTTGTTCTATAAAACGTCAAAATTCACCATCTAAAATGTCTATGGCCGGTTTTAGACGTTACCAAATCGCAAGCAAAGTACGTTTCTATCGCATGGATGAAAATTCGGCCTAATTCGTACCCAAATTCGCTCTTGAAAATGTTAGGAAATTTTATGATTTGGTAAAGGAAAGGTCACGAAATTTTATTTTGGAATTTTAGTAGACACCCTGTGCACGTTCCCTTCTGCTCGGAAATTTGCAAAAAAGTCAGAACAATAACGAAATACAACCTTAATTTCGTAGTTACACAACTACCAGGACTAAGTCAACATCATCTTAGGCCCCTGGCGGGAAGAGCAAAGTGAGACTCCCAATGATATTTCGTAATGTTCAATATTAGTAATAATATACTCACCAATTGTGAAGTTCCAATTAATTATGTTAGTGGATGTGAAGGTGGATATGGTTAACGTACGCGCCTTTGGCGTGAGAGATCCGGATTCGATTCCCGGTGGAAGCTCATGTGGTTCGGATCCCGCGATAAACGTGCTGAAAGGGATGCTAAACTTTAAATCAACCTACTACGCAGAGGCAATATTCAAAACAAAAATTTCTTGATTTCCACCCATACGCTCCACCATAACAAAAGTAACTTTATAAAGTGACTTTATATATTTTGTTGTGCAGAATCGTGTATTAAGTCATCAGAGTTAGTTTTGTAATATCTCATGTTCAATGGTCATGACAACGCGCTCGCAATAGGGAATCACACTCACTTAAGATCATAGGAGAGGTCACAGGCTTCCATTCTTCAAGAACACAGTCGATCCTTGATATATTTACGTACAAACTGACATAGAACAATTATGAAGGACGCTGATAAGTCTTGAGCCTACCTACGAACAGAGTGTCCCAGGCGCGTATTATAATTCAGAATTTCTGTGCGTAGTTTCCCTGGAGTGTTATGCATTTATCTCAGCGGTGCTCCAGTGTTGCCAACTCCTGCCGAAAAAAGGATCCATCTTCGTTGTCACATAAGGCACGGAGAGCCCCCATCATCATTACGAAAATGCTCCTTGACGTTTGTTTTCTTCTTTCTTTCTATGCAGGGAACAAGTGGTAGTCGGAGGGCGCCAAGTTCGGAATATGGTGGATGCGGTGACAATTCGAAGCTACAATTATAGATTTGCTAAATATGGAGTGTGACGGGCTGTGTGACATGACCCTTGTCTTGGTAGAACGGCCATTCCACGTAAATATGAGCCTAAGAACAGAAAATTGTTTTAAATATATTTTGCTCGTTATTTATATAAATATGACCAGAAAGGTTCAAAATTTACTATGCAGATCGATTTCTTGTTAAAAAGTTTTAGTTTTTTGTCTTTTTGAGCTATTGAAATTCCATGGTGTACGAAGCCAGTCGAAGGGAGAATTTACCAACAATATTGGACACCCCTAAACAACACATGATAAGCATTTGATTCAGTTGCACTGCGGTGTAGACAAGCACGTACACCTTAGGAACTGAAGATCAGAAGTTTTAAAGCTGTTAGTATATTAAGTAGTCTACTATTTGACTACTTTTGGTACCAATGTAATTATGTAACGCCCGTTACAAAAAAGATATATTTTTTGCTATACAACTTGTACTAAAAGTCAGAAGTAGTCTATTTTTTGCAAAAGTAAAAATGAGCACATGGGCAATACAACAAGAAAATGAATATCGTTATATTTATAATTTAATGGGCAAAAACTGCGTAACGGGTGTTACATTGCCAATGTAACGGGTGTTACACGTGAATTGTTAGCTTGGTTTGACAGTGATATTTTGTACACTTAGGCTAGCTCTAAGACTCTAAAGAGGGAATCTGAAGTTAGTAAAATTATAGAGGGTCCTCTTCTGAAGACATGAATTATGGTAAGGATGAACAGTGTGCGAATTAAGGGACATTGAACCGGAGGTGATGAAGTGCACTCCAGAGAAAATAACATCTAGGAGATATCGTGAGATGAGGGACTCCCTCTCATGCTCTCGTTAATCGCACACTCAGGGTAGTGATTAAACGTCATAAAAGCGCCATATTTCAATTAAGTACTCATAACATACTAGAAGTCTACTTCTTTATCAGAAGCCCAATACGCTACTTTGGAAGTCTTAGTTAAGCAAATCATTAGAGGCTGCAGCGCGACAGATTTTCATCAAGAAACCAGAAAAACCATACACTACAATGATGTGTACACAGACTCCGAATGAAGTTGTGATTAGCCCTTTGCGGAAAGACGTTTGTGTTGGAATGTTGTCTTGCTGGCAATGAAAAATGAAATAAGTAACAAAGACTATTGTCAAGCTGGAATCCGTCAAGAACTTTCGGACGAAAATGGTGATATTAGAGTTATGTTCTTGAAATCTTGTGGCGAAAAGGAATTCGAACTACGCGGAAGTTAGTGACGTGCCGTAAGGGGGTTTTAGCGGGGCGCCGAAGTAAGGGGCGAAAAATTCGGTAGGAAAAGAAAAGGAAAAAAAAAAAGAGAAAAAATACTTCACATATCAGTACAAATTAGTATGCACTTAAATCCTCTTCCTGTTTTAGAAATTGGTCCTATAATGTTACTCATGTTAGGAAAATGCATGTGCGCATATATAAAATGGAAGGAAAAAAGTAATAACAAAAGTCCTCGAAATCAAGGAAAAGCAGAGTCTATTTTGGAAAAGTTTCTTACGGTTTGCCTCAACCATAGTGTCAGTTCGCAGCTGGTCTGTCGACCTCACTAATATGTACGGGGGCGCCGTCGTACATTCTCGCCTGGGCGCTGATTTTGCCAGCACGGCACAATATAATTCATTTTCAGGACGTGATTGGTAAACTGCCAAATCCGATTATGAAAATTAAAGAATAACGTAAAGTTGTGTAGCAGTTTAGTTCCAGAGTTAATGTCACTGAAGCATAAGAAGAATAGACTTTTGTTGATGATCAGTGTATCAATAGACCTACATATTTAATACTGAAACTTCCTACTTTCTTCTGATTTATGTGTTTATTATTATTTTTTTTTTGTTTTGTTTTTATTTCCTACACTGTACTACATGTGTATTTTTTTATCTATTAACATTGTAATATTTTGTTCTTTACATAATATGTTCATTAAAAGTGAAATTGGTTTAAGTTCATTCGCACTGTGTAACACCCGTTACGGTATTGAACAATTTTTAAAATAAAAGCCATTACACTTATGGAATTTCTGATTGTAATATTCACATCAGACTCAGAAAAGTGCACACATAATTGGAAACAAATTTTGAGCTGGACGTTCGCAGAGTTTGGCTTAACTTTACATGCATCTGAAAGTGCATGTCCAATTGCTGTAACGCCCGTTACGCCACATCTTTCACTCTCACTGAGTTGTGGTATCATGTATATGTAACAAATTAAATGTTTACTAAAATACACAGACAAACGGTGATGTTTCGAGGCAGTTTGATATATCTTGACCCAATAAGGACATTTCTATAACAATTTCTATTCGTCCAAATGTAACACCCGTTACGATGGAATGACCGAGAAGATTACGCCATTTTCCAGCTTGCCAGGTCTCTTCGGCAGTTGCGGCCCTCAACTGCCACAAGAGATTATAGTAATACTTCACGTTGATTGTTCTTTCTTAATGATGTCGCACAATAGCATCATAGAAAATGGATGCCTTTCCTACTGAGGGCTGCACACAGAATTTCTTGATAGTGGTGAGTCCCATGTTTCCATGTCTTCGTTTCAGGGTCGAAATTATGCACTCATGTCTTGTCCTATGTGACTAGATAATTCAGAAAATTTTTGTGTCAGCATGAGTACGAGTCAAGTGGGTCTCTGAAAGCTGGACTCGGTGTTGTTTCTGATCCACATTGTGAGATTTCGCGAAGCCTACCATGCGGATAACTTCCTCATTTGCAGAACATCAGGAATTATGGAATGAAAAAGCTCTGTTATTTTCTCACAATCGGATATGATCATTCAGAACAATACCAATGAATTTCCGAGAAAATTGTACATGAATTTGATGTATCACTTGCACCTATTCCCATTTGAAAAACCGAAAATTGACTCCAATATGGCGGCCAGGGTGGGTAACATGTGTCAGAGAAGCAGTACTTGATCCAATTGATTTTGCGTATGCCCACATTCATATCCAGTGACCATAAGCGGTTCGTCAGGTGAGGCCTGGCCTCTCCTATAGTTTTGAGGAAACCTGAATGAACTTTTTGCAATAATTTTCAAATATAAGTTTATATTTCTGTGAGACTTTTGAAATAAAACTTATTTCAAATTATTTAATGTATAATGCAACACAGGCTTCTTAAAATTTACTTACTTAAGTGTAGAAAATGTTTGTAAAATATTACAGAATTTAATAGAAATTAAAGGGAAAAGCGAAAATTTATATTCTTTGGCATGATAATTTCAGTTTTAAAAATTCCGATCCGGTGTTGAGGCCTGAAACAGATTTCGCCTCCTCAGCAGCGAAGCATTATTGGCAACGAAAACACCCCTCCTGCAGTCTGAAAGGGGAGGGGGTAACCTAAGAGCAATAGTCTTGAGTTAGAAATTACTCTAATGTTGTGTCTTAAGGGAGGCCAGTTGAAAATGTGCCTGCTCACACGCACTGCGCATGCTTGAACCAGAGAGAGACATTTGTAATACTCTTCGTTGTTTCCTAGATAAGGGCATGCAATGTACAAATTGAATAAATTTAAACGTAAGCGTTGATTATATAAAAGTAATCAATTACATATACTACAGTATTTCCCTCACAATAACATTTAAACTTTTACAACGTTTTACTAGGGAAGTATAATATTTCCTTTAAAGGAATTTTTAATATTTGGTTTCAAAATATATAATGGTCTATACTTAATTTCTAGTAAACATGTTAAAAATGTTGACGATATATGGCAATACTGTGAAACATATTTTTGTAGTTAGAGCGCGAAAATCGACAGATAGCGGGTTTAAGCTCGTGATTTTCTGCATGTTTTATCTTGTTTTCAAGCGATATTATGCATTTGTAAGGTATTTACGTGCGTGGTATTTTTTTGTGAGTTGTTTTCAAGCAATACTGTACGTTTGTAAAATATTTGTGTGAGGTATTTTTTGTGAGTTTATGATTAGTGTGTTAAAACGTTGGTCTTGTGCTGAAGTAATGTATACATGATGGAGGATTGGTTCGTGTGATCACACGATATACGACACGAAAGGATCGTTCCCGATCTTCTGTACAAGTAAGTTAAGTTCATCTTGTAATATTTATATTAGATTTTTTGTAAGGTAGAGAGCAACAGTGATTCAACATTGAAGAAAGAAAAAAAAAATTCTAACCCCATGATCGTTATCTTAAAAGTAATGCTATTTTTGTAACAAAATGTAAGGAGATATGGATTAACGAATGCCACTTCGTCTTCTACAGATATACATAACATTGCCAATGGCGTCAATAACGACTCTACAACGCAGGAAACCTGGACTTTTATGGTTCCCTCAAGTGATTGATTTCATACTATGCTTATTAGATTACTAGCAGACCGAAAGTCGGGAAAAATCCTGCAATGGATGGGAGGGAACAGCCAATCTCACCCGCCACTGAACACTACGACTCGGTTTTCTGTGCCTCACCCATTTATTTAGTCACGAGTCACCTCTGCCAGTGACATCTAAAGAAAGTAAAAGTAATTTTGTGTCCGAAGGTTATAGTGTATGATTGAACTCCGGATATATAAAGGCCCATAAATATGCGAATTACCGCTATGGGGCACTAACATTAGTGCAATACACATTGAACCGCGGAGAACTTTGTATTTGAATTAATTTTACATGAATCCCGAGGGGACACTTCGCGAATGTACCGTGTTAGAAGGTAACGGTTCTCCAGCAGTAGCGGTTTCTGACGTAGGGCTACCGGGCTACAGCACGCTTCCTATGTTTGTGTATTTGTGTTAGACTAATTATAGTTCAAAAAATTTTCATCTATTCATTTGTTTAAACTGTTCATCAATTAATAAAATAGAACTTTCCCATGACGATCTTCTTTTTCAAGCGTGGAGCGCGATTATCAGCGCCTTCAGCAGTGTGGAAGTTGTACTAACGAACCGAGCGGGCTGTACTGAATGGAGCCCGCTTGAACTATACAAGCCTACTCAACAAATATATCTCTAGCATGGAGCAAAGATCTCAATATGCCTTGTCCACTTTCCTTTTTTTACACCCAGAATAGCTTCCACCGTGCTGTGTTAGGTTGAGCCCGAAGACATTCTGCGCAAGCGCCAAGTATTCCTCTTTCTCGCTTTCGTCTGCTTACTGGCGGCGCTCAGTTCTGTCTTTTGTCCTCTTTTTTATTTTCTTTAATCCTAAAGGTCCGGGAGCCCAGAATTGTCGGGAGTGTATATTAAATGAATTGAACATTTTTGACACAGATTCAGATCGTAGCAAAATTATAGCGCACACATTTAATGGGGCATCGGTAATAAGGGATCAATTAATGGCGTACAAGCTAAAATTAAAGAACACTTTCCTTTGGCACACTACGTCCTTTGTTAACCAATTAAATTTGATAATGGGAAGAACTGCATCTCAAAATCAATCGACAAGGGCTTTTTTCCTGTAGTCTTTCAGGATTTTCCACATTTTTCCTCCTGCTCTCCTCAGCGTGTATCTGTTTTGGAAAAAGTGGCTGTACGACGTATTCCGAGTGGGTCAGCTACTCGATAAAATTTCAAGTCACGAACCGTCAATTCCATCTATGAAGATTAAAATGTTTCGAAAGAGTGCTTTTCAGAACTAGAGAAATCCAACACAGGGAATTCATGTTTTGGTTAGAATTCTTTCACAAAATAATGCCGCATGTGAATATTTTATATAATCAAATTCAGTGCAGGCCTACCATTAAAGTAGAAACAGCACTTAAATATTTCATTGAAGCCATTGAGAAAATTCGGAATGACACAGACAATATTAGGACAAGTGATATGTTTTTTCCAACAGTTGGTGAAAAGAAATGTGGGCGGATTATATCTTGCAGAGTACCCAATGCCAAAGAAGTATGTGATCGCATTTCTGCGGATACGCGAAATCGATTTGAGAAAACAAGCCATTTGGATGCCGCCAAATTTCTGGATTCTGCAAATTTTAGTGATTTTTTCGGAACATTTCTGGACACTGCGGATGAAAGCTACCCAATGTTAGGTAAGCAGTGACTTCGCACTGAGCTTTTGGTTCTGTCAGCTTATCTTTAAAAACAACTTACAGGACAATTTTAGCGAAATAACAACCCTTTTGCAAATAATAGTGACCATACCAATGTCCACAGCAGAGCCTGAGAGATGCTTTTCATCTCTAAAGAGAATTACGACATTCGTGAGGAATTTCCGTAGGTCAGGAAGGTTAACTGCCCTTGCCATGCTCTCGATAGAAAAAAGTTTGATCAACAACATGCTAGATTTCAACTCCAGGGTGATAGAGAAGCTTGCCAGCATGAAGAATTGAAGGATGGATATCAACTTCAACTTCCGCCTTCAGTGGATAATACATACATACATACATATATATATATATATATATATATATATATATATATGTGTGTGTGTGTGTGTGTGTGTGTGTGTGTGTATGTATGTATGTATGTATATTGTAGCACGCTTTGTTAATGACAGTACGAGCCGCCACTGTTCTCCAGTTCGTTTTCTTAATTGCAGTGTTAAATACTCCATGCACAGTAAATAGCCCACAGCTTCCTATATCAAGTATTACAGGGTCATTTAGCGACGTCTTGATATTTGACTTGAAGGTATGCGAACTTGTAAAGTTTACATTGGGGTCATCCATTGAAATTTGAATCTTTTTTTTTTTTAATTTTATTTATTTATTCTTCTGTTCAATGATGAATCCGTCTCTTTGAGTAATTAAAGGTCAGAAGTTGTAGAATTCCTTAAAAACTGCCAATATCAAATAACGTGTGTACACTTGCCTTTTTGCGGTACTCCACAACCGTATATGTATATCTTCTTCAACAACAGAATAAGTTCACGCTATATTGTCACGTTATAGCTGCATTTTTCTGGCAATCTCACTTTCTGGGAACGTAAGTTCGAATACTATTTCTTTTTTTTTGTTTGTTTGTTTGTTTGTTTTTCTCACTAAGAATCCTTGTAAACTACTTTGTTTCATCCCCAAACTCGTACCTACTTGCATCGTAGAATCTATATTTATGCACACAATAGCACCAGAAGCCCTCAAATTGTGTAAGATGAGACACAAATAGCATGCAAGTCAGAAGTTACTGGCGTGTTTCCTTGATTCAGAAAGAAACTAACTGTTTCTGATATTGAGATAGACACGTCCATCTGTATTTGATTTTTAATTTTCATGTGACCCATCGTTTGCTGTCCGATGTTACTCAGCAGAAAGACGCTTCGGCAAATGTAGTGAGAAGAATTTGTCACCTAGTATTTACCGAACTAACAATAAAATACCATCTGGCAACTAGGAAGAATTGAACCTTGTCACGGAGTATTTGAAAACTGATATGCTTGTTATCTGCACAGGAACACTGAATACAATCAACACCAGAACACTTCTTCACCTTCGATCTTGCCTCTGCAACTTGAATAACCACGGTGGAACAGTGGTTGTGGCGTAATAGTAAGTAATTAGTATTTTATACTTAATTACAACTGATTACATAGCACAAGAGAAACTGTCTATTGCGACCTTATTTCACGATATTATTGAAAATCTTTAGTGCTTTCTTATTTTAGAAATTCACTGCAATGAAATATTCAATGCAAATTCACTGTTCTAATAATGTGTGTTATTAAAATATAGAAAACTGCTCAATTAGGAGCGCGAGCAACTATAACCAGTTACTCCTAGAACCTGTAGATACACTCATTTGAGAACTAGAACCATTCTCCGCGTTGGATTTGGCTCGGCTTGCCAGAAGGGGAATTTGCGGGATCGTTCAAAGAATTGCCAGACAATTTATGAAATATTACTATAAAGTAGAGGAATGTTAATATAGGACGATTGCATTTGGTTAACTTATACAATTCTGGCAACGTCAGTCTAGATAATTATCCAGTCATTCTTGAGATAAAAGCGTATTCGCACAGTCCGAAATCAACATTTCCAACTTTAATGTAAAATGGAATAAAATTATTGTAAGTCCATATGTTCGTATAAGAAAGAAAACAGTTTGTAAATAAAACATATTTGGCATTTCTGAATGAAGTAGTTGGTTGTCTGGCTTTCCTACAGGTTTCCACACTATCAAAAGGGTTAGCGTTTTCTTATCAGTCGGTTGGCGACAGTAAGTCGGAGAAACACCACTATCGTTCCTGACGAGAAATTGTAATTCGTAAAAATATATATACATCTTGTGTTTTAGTCTTTTGTAGCAAAGAAAAATTATATTAAAGAATAAATGTTCACTAAAGTGTCTTTTACGCTTGTAAAAGTAATTTAGAGCCAAGGATTGGTCGTAATTTTTTTGAAATTCTGTTTGAGACTCTAAACAGAATTTCCTGACTTTTCCGGGTCTTCTCAAATTCCCCGACTTTTCAAGGTTTGTCGCCACCCTGCATACAGCCACGAGGCAGCAAACTGTCTTCATCTTGTGAATATATGCCAGTATACCAATTGCAGTAAGTGTACACAGTAGCAGAAAAGCAAGCTATACCTACTTAGAAGAAACGTAGTTGCACCGATGTTATTTGTATGAAACAATCTGACATAACTTTGTGTATTCGAGCCTTAAGTGTTTGAGAGCCACATTGTCATTTTTTTTCAAACTTACTAAATTTAATGTGTGTGTTTGAGATGGTCTTCGCATTTGCTAAGTGTGGTATCTAAGCCAAAAAAAAATTATAATTGAAGACAGATTCTTTCAGAAAATGGAACATATCGACAACACAAACTATTCCACTAATAAGGGACCTTGTTCTGGTGTCACATAAAATGTGGAACGAGACTATGGTCAATCGATTTGTGTTAGTGAACAAGAAAATCCATAACCGGAAAAAAACGACACACAATCATAGTCATTCGTCTTGCGAGTAAAATCAGAAAAATAAACACACTGCTGAACAAGACTGCACTTATCTTATATATAAAAGAGAACGTACAAATCCTTTGTTCCCTCATCACGCTAATACGGCTGAACCAATTTCTTTCATTTTTGGGGGGTTATTAGGATTTGGACCCTAGATGGTTTTTATCATATCACTTTAATTTTTAATTACCAGTGTCTTGAGATAATTGACCATTCAAGTGTCCATAACGTACAAATCCTTTGTTAGTTCATCATAGGTAAAAATAAACGTATTTATATGCAACCCGCATGACCGTGTCACTCGGCGGGTTAACATAAATGACAGGCGATATAATGTTAACATTTACTGCAAGCATATTTCACGGGTATTAAACACATGAGATATGGAGTTGTGCATTTAAATTTTCATTTCAACCCAGCGAAGCGGGTAATATATGCTAGTTTAATATAAAAACATATTTATACGTGACGTTTCGATCTTCTAGCCAAGATCGAAACGTCACGTATAAATATGTTTTTATATTAAATAAGTGCAGTCTTGTTCAGCAGTGTGTTTAGTTTTCGGGAAAACCCCTCTATCGCAACCGTTCCGTACTTATGGGGAGGAATAGGGTCACTGGCAACAAAACACGTTGTGGATAATGAGACGAAATATAGAGCGAGTTCGATGAATATACGGATAGAAGCGCAGTTAAACATATACTACAATCAGGGCTTCCAACTGTCCTCTTTCCCTATTTTTTCCTATATTTTTGAAATTTGTCTATATATGTCCTATACTTTAATCTTGTCCTTTATTTCCTATATTTTTCAGTGATTGAATTATTAAAAATATATTAGCAATATGCTAAATGTGTATTAGCATTTTTTTTCTGAGAGGATAGTCACTAATGTTCAACATTATTTTTTTTTAAATTTGCTTTTTCCAATTCTCCCATGTCCACTCTTTTCTTTCTTTCTTTCCTATGTGCTTATTCTTCTCCAATGAAGCTTAGCTGAGGAAACCTGCCATGCTCCAGTTTCTTATAACGCAAGCTGTGTTAGCATTTTCCAGCAGTGTGTGCAGCAGTATTGGCTATTCATGGAGGTGTATTGGTATTTACCAACATATCCCATCCCCTTCCAAAATTGCTGTTACATAATATGCAGAGTTCACACACGCGTCCTGGAAAACCTGGAAATAAAAGTGTGTCGTAAAAACGCCCTGGAAAAGTCATGGGAAGCAGAAAAATGGTGAAAATTATGGAAATTATTTGTGAACTAGAAATGTCCAGAAAGTTATGTTGTATAACAGTTGTTAAAAGTGTGTATATAAGTTACAGAACTATGATGAATAAAATACTATTACATTATTTATTTCAGAGGAAAATACGTTGATCATATAATTCAGTGTTTAATTAGATTCAAATATTCCATTACAGAGAAATAAGTTTCTTTTTTTTTTTTTTCATTAGAAAGATACGAAGTAATGTAAAATAATGTTGATTTCTAAATAAAACAACTAGAAGGATAGTAGGAAGGTAGAAAAATAGTTAATACTTTTGCGTGCATTAGTTGAATTTACGTATTCAAAATTATGTATGAATAAGAACATGTAAGAAATGTTAAATGCCATGGTAATCGTATGAATAAGAGTTAACTATTTTTTTTTTTCTTCTGAGGTAGTGCGAATATGTTCTGAATTCTAACAATACTGGACCTTCATTTTTTAGTGTTTTTACTATTTTCAATGCCTTGTTCAAATTCTCTTGTTTGCACAAAAATCATAAAAACAAAAGAAAAAGTAACATGAAAAGTGTAATCAGAATGTATGGAGAAGTGGTATCCTTAAAGAAGGAATACTTCCAGTTGCATTACTAATTTGTGTTTGTGCATTGTAGTCAAAATTTATGATACTCCAGAAAATCTTCAATGAATACTAGAAAAGTCTTGGAAGTTGTCGGGTTAAAGGTGGCTTTTTCTTACAATATATTTATATTTTTTTTTTCTGTGCTTCAGAGCATAATATTGTATTGTAAAAACCAAACTGTCGTATATTTTTTCAATGTCCTGCTGGGAGGCCTATACAATGTAACATCATACTCTGACAAGTGAGGGCAGAGGAGTAGCACGTAACGACAGAGGAGGGGACGGGTACGCATAAGTAAAACTGGTTATATAATTGAGGAAAACGGTCAAGCAAGACGTCAGGGAAGGGTACCGTAATAATACATGATCAAATAATCAATCACAAACTATAGATAACCTGTAGACATCGTGAAGCAGAAATGGAAGAAAGAGAACTATGGAGGGGATTGTCCATAGGGTACGAACCCCTTCCCCTCGAAACGCCCGATGTGTATAGATTGTTGTAAGGTAGACATTCATTTTCTTTGATTATGACGATGATGATGATGACATAAAAGTAAGACAATGTATTCCCCTGTGTGAATGCACTACAAAGTCCAATACACCACTATACATTGAAAGATCAGTCCAGGAAGGTGGAGGACTGTTTCTACTCTCCACCCATGTACTTGACCATGTCCATGATATTCACCTCAAGTCTGGTTCGTATGTGTTCATACCAACACCTACACTTCATACCTACACTCCACGCTTAGCCGCCCTCCTCTGTCGTTACTTGCTACGCTTCTGCCCTCACTTGTCAGAGTATTGTCGAATGTAATGTCACATTGTAGTATATGTTTAACTGCGCTTCTATACGTATTTTTATCAAACTCACTCTATATTTTGTCTCACTATCCACAACGTGTTGTGTTGCCAGTGCTCGTACTCCCCTCCATAAGTAGGGAACGGTTGCGATCGGGAGTTTTTCCCGCCTATGAATTTTCTTGTTCACTAACAAATCGATTGATCATAGTCTCGTTCCACATTTCATGTGACACCAGAACAAGGTCCTTGTAAGTAGTATTTTCTAAGTAGTAAATGCAAGTAATTTCTTAGAGAAATTTTTACTCTCGGAATATTCTGAAAAATGTGGAAGAGTGAGGGCGCGACTGATGTGTACACATCAAAATTTCACAAGGAAGGAAATAAAAAAGTTTCACAATTGAACAGTTTAAAAAGGCAGGAAAATACTGGCTCGTCATCTGTATGTCCATCGTCCGTCTTGTTCACTTGTTTGTTGTTTCCGTCATAAATGACATTTGCTGCATTTGTTTGAGAAAAAGGCAATTGGTTTACAGAGAAATATGTAGAGAGTGACGTATAGATAGATATCATGATAAGACAGATTGCAATTGTTTTGAAAACGCTGTCTTTATGTAGAATAAAATTCACTCAGGAGCTTCTGTTTCTGCGGCGACGATTATTTGATATCCTTAAATCATATCATTAATTCCAAATAATGACAATATATTTGAAAAATAAATAAACAAAAATCAGGATTACATATAAGACTCTCCTTCGCAAAGACATTATTTATTAATTTGAAACTGTTATGACTTGTGTAAACATGTTTTAAACTTCCAATTGAAGTGTTTTACAATTACTGCAGTTGCATATCAATGAAGACACTGGCTTTTTCAGGGAATAAGAAGGGCATTCAAGGGTCAGCACTTCTTTGTTTTCTTATCTCAGGGTTCTTACAAATCTGGAAAACAGGGAAAGTCAGGGAAAATGAAACGAAGGTCAAATATCAGGGAAAATGGTGCTTAACCTGGAAATCAGGGAAAATCGGGGATTTTTCTCAGGAAATGAAACTATTGTCCGTAGCATTTCTTTCTGTTAGGAACATAATAGTGAAGAAGTACTGCTAAGTAAAAGAGGGCAATTTGCTACTACTCAATGCTTTTTCACACTGTAATAGACTGTAAACGTATTTTTTTAGAATATATGATAAAATTTATATGCCGATGTCCAATGAAGAAGACTGAGGACAAGCTCTAGAAGTTAAAAGTAATCTGAAAGCCCCAAAGAATGTAGATATAGGATCCGAGGCAGAAAAAAAAAATGCATTGGGAGGCTTAAAGATATCAAGGAAGTAGACAAGTGCAGTTTCTTCAGTGATTTTTCAGTAGTGCCTATCAAAAATTTTTGACAAATACTCGAAAAATGTCCTCTTAAATATCCTCTTACTTATGCCATTTCATGTCGTGATACTGTTTTGTTGTTGTTGTTGTATAAACCTAAAATTGCTCAGATAAGGATGACGAAGTGCTTGAATATACTTCATCAGTCGTTTCGTCTCGATGATGTCAAAGCAGAGTTAGTTCAGAAAGAGTTGGAATCTTTTCTTCAGCCGTCTAAAAGTGTGTTGGTGTCTTATTTTAATTCAGATGGAAGCAAAACAAAGTTTGATGAGTTTTATAACTCAGTTCTAAGTGGCAAAAGTGGATTCAAACACTTGTGGAGTCTTGTGAAAATGACATGGATTATTTCACATGGAAATGCAAGTGTAGAGTCTGGTATTTTTGTTAACAAAAGTTTATTGGTAGAAAATTTGCAAGAGGCTTCTTCAGTAGCCCAATGACAAGTGGTAGATTGTTTGGCCTACATATAGGTGAAAGTAGGTGTCTCAATGCTTCAGATCCAGAACTCTTAACTTCTGTAAAGGGTGCGAGAACAAGATACAATTCGGCTTTGGAAGAGAAGAGAAAAGAAAGAGAAAATGGGAGGTCTCAAGCAGTACTTAAAACGGAGCAAAATGGCTAAGTTAAAAGAACTAGAAAAAAAGAGAGATGCCTTAAGAAAAAACAACGATTGGAATCAGAAGAAATTGAAAGTGAGATCAAAATTTTAAAGCAGTCAATCTAAGTAACTGAAATAAGTAATCATCATTATTATTGTTAAAAGCTTTTAAGTAGTGTTCCTACTTACTTAAAATCATTCAAGTTCTTTTTGGATCGAAAGATCCAATACTTTTCAGGCAAAAATTTTCTTGTATGTCTTATGTCTGGAGAACTACATATAATGTAGTCAAGCCCAAACTATCACTTAGCTCAGTGTAATGTGCTTATTCCATATAAAAAAAAAACTCGATTTAGGGTCCGTTCAAAAATTTTGTGATCCATGATCCAAGAAATCCAATATATTTCATTCAATCAAAAATTTTCTTGTACGCCTTATATCTCGAGAACTACATACAAGGCCGGCCTTAAGCCGATTGGACCGATTGCTCCCAATCGGGCCCCGCGCTAATGCCATCTACTCTACTGTCCAGTCTAATCTACTCTTCAGTGCCATTTTAACAGGATATTAGGCCTCAGAGAAACAAAGTGGTCCCTATGACTAAATTTTAGTCCTAATACATATAATTAACACATGCCATTCTGCTCGTGGGGCCCCCCGCTAAGTGGCTATGGTACCGTTAAGATGGCTCTACTACTCACGGTTGTCAAGTACACATAACATATTGCAATACAGATACATCCATAGACTTCACAAGTAAGCAAATATTTTCTGAATTTAATGCTGCATTTTTTTTTTTTTTTTTTTTTGTAAAAGTAAATATTTTGTCAAGAGTATTCTGCATATCTCTAACACTTGCCAAAATTTCCTTACACACACCCCTGAGCGTAAAAATATTATTTTCTTTGAGTTTGTGTAAAAATGTATGTCATTATTCTGGGTGCACACCCTCTTTTATTTTGAACACTAAGCAGGCTAAAGTTGCTGGCGCTCTTACTAATTATGTCATGTGATACAACCCTGAATGCCAAGATGGTATCAAATAAATCAGCCTTAGTGCGACTTCTTTGTATATCCTTTCTCTTATTATAGCTATATTAAAAATAAAAAAACCAAAGGACAAACTTTGCCCTCTACTGCGAAAAATCCCGTGGATGTATTTTTTTTTTTTAATCGAGTCAGAAAAATCGAATGAATTGGTGTCTACTTATTGAATAGGTGTCTACTTATGAAGGTTTGTCTTCTAAACTCGAATAATCCAATGGAAAATATTTCATCTGTCTTCCATCAGTTTGTGATCGTCTCATCACCATAACCCCGCCATGGCCGGTCCCAAGCCCGTGCTGAGAAAGGGGGAGGGGACCCCGCTGTTTCGCTCTCGGCAGCACACATTGTGGCTTCCGGCGGGGAGATATGTTCGGGTGGAGCTTGTAATGGGCTGCTCTCGGATGTCCTGCACCGCGAAGTCGACTCATCTATTGAGCTGAACCTTACCCAGCAGCACAACCACCTACCGGCGGAGGTGAGCCCTCGGGCATCCTCCGAAATGGGCGACTAACTCGTGCCATTGGATCCGGGAGAGTACGTGTGACGTCGTCACGTCCTCAGCGAGGTAGGTGGTCTGATTGCCGCCCCTACCGTCGGAGGTGAGCCTTCGGGTATCCTCCGAAATAGACAACTAGGCCGTACCCTTGGGTCTGGGAGATAAGGCTGCGTGGTACCCCAACACGCTAAAAAGAGTGGGTAGTTGGTGCGTCCTAACGGGCAAATCCAACGCCCTACCGGGAAGGTTAGTTGTCGCCCTCAATAGAGCGTGTTGTGCGTGCTCTTGGGTCCGGGATGGGATACTTAGTATCCTAATGCACTCTCGTACCTCAGGAGTGCTGAGGAAGTGGGGTTACTCCTTCGTCCCAGTATATCTGGGTGCAGAACCTCGACCCTACCAGGGGAGCCGCCGCTCCCAAATGGCCATTGTCTTTAAAGGCAGACAGTCGATCAGCCATAGGATCTGGTAATGTACGGTTGACCTGTCACGTAAGAAGAGGTAGTTCCGTATTGTTTGAACGACCCTACCGAAGGAAGGGTGTGGTGTCCCTTCTAATGGTGGCTTACACGTACCATTGGGATTCGGACAAGTAGCTTTGCTACAACGTGTACGTGGTAACTAAACACGTAAACGATAGGTAGCCCCGTATTGTTTGGGCGGGCCTACCAGGGAAGACATGGCTCCCAAATGACAATGTCTGCCTTGAGCAGACGGGTAATAATCCTCTCACCTCTCTATGTTATTATTAAACCTCTCATAACAGGATGGATCCTGTTTCAGTCATGGGAAGCTTGTAATTAGGATTAATTTATCAGACTTCGATTTTTAAGTGCAAGTTCGGCACGAGTAGTGAGTTAATCGAACAGTTGAATTTCCTTTGTTTAAAAAAAATCAAACCAAACTATCTAAAAATTTCTAATAATGAAAATAACACTTATTATTTTGCAAGCAATAATAATTTCAATCTCTCTTCTAAGAAAAAAACTTTGTTACATCTTCTTCTCACAATCCATTAGAAGAAAAAAAATTACACCTACTCAGTATTTAAAGAGATGTCAAGGTCTCTAGTACATAAAGCTTATAAACATGAATGCAAAATTTTAACAAAATTTAATACATTAAAATAACATTCAGTAATCAAATTTAAACAAATAAATATGCCAATAATTAAACGTTGAATACAACTATTTACACAAAAATAAAACGAACAGATTGAATATAACTATTTAGACAAAATAAAACTGGAACAGAATAAACAGTCTGTTACAGATTACCACTGTCACCGAAAAAAAAATATGTGAATATTTTTTTACAAGACCTGATATTTCTTCAATAAATCTTGCCTTTTTTCTAAAGAACAATTAAATAATTTAATATTTCTAAGATTCTGTGTTCCAATCAACTCTCCAGTTAGTGCGTGCAGGACAGCACAGTTTCTCAATAGTTTATATACAACGTATGGTCCAGTGTAGGTGTCCATATATTTATGCGTTTGAGATTTGTGAGCTACTGATAGGTGATGTGTCTTAAGCATAACTAAGTCACCTTCCTTTAACACTGTTTGCGATTTGTTCTTTAGAATTTTCTTTGGTTTTCTTTCTACTAGTAAATGTCTATCTTCCACATCAATTGAAGTTATTTCTGGAGGCCATGGGTAAGAACTTTTAAAACTGTCAGTTGCTGAATAGGATAAAAACAATTCCGATGGACATTGGTTGGTTGAAGAACAAATAGAATTATTCAGTAAATCCTGCGTTTCCTTTAATATATTACTCCATAGAGCATGATTTTTCCCACATTTCAATCTCATCAATCTGTTGAGTTCCCGATGTTGCCTTTCTACTAAGCCATTAGCGTGGGGTGAATACGGAGATGTAAAATGCTGTTGGATATGATGACGTTTACAGAAATCTTTCCACGATTTAGAAGTAAATTGCGAACCATTATCTGTGACAATATGGCTGGGGTATGGAAAATTATGAAAATAACACCGGAGCAACACCCGAATAATTTCTTTAGTATTTGCATTACGCAAGGGATAAAAACTAATGAACCTCGAATAAACATCTATGATGGAAAGTATATAATGAAATCCCTTGCTAGAAGGTAAGCGACCTACTAAATCTAAACACAATTTTTCATGGGGCCGCTTAGCCTCAATAGTAAATTTTCCAGCGTCTATATTTCGATTGCTAAACTTAGTTCGAGCGCATAGCTCACAATCGCGAATGTACTTCACAAAATCACGTTTTTGACTCTTCCAGTAAAATAAGGCTCTGCAAAAAGATACACACTTTTTCACACCGAAATGTCCTTTGGAATGTATTTTAGAGACCACATCGTTTACTAAGGTTCTAGGAATTACTAATAACCATCGACCAGTGGATTTGTCCTTAACAAATAATAAGTTTTCAAAATTCTCAATTTTATTTCGATGGTTTCCAGAATCCAATAATGTTTTCAGTTTTTTACAATACTCGTCTGTTTGCTGTTCTTCAATAACTCGATGTACATTTATAATTTCTGGGTCTTCTCTAAAAACAAAATTTGTGGCGTGAACCTCCGTTTGTAAATGATCTTTAATTTCCTTTTCACAACATGAGACAAGATTTATGTAAAATTGTTTAGTATCTCCACTGCATTCTGGCGGATATCGACTTAGAATATCTGCAATTGTATTGCATTTACCGGGTATATGTTCGAATTGTAAGTCAAATCTTTGTAACTTGAGTATAAGTTTAGTCGTACGAGGATCCAAGTGTTTCAGCGTAAAAGCGTGTATAGCAGCACTGTTATCACAATGTACTAGTGCTTCTGCCTAGTATGTAACTAGAAAAATATTCACATAAATATAGTATTGCCAAAAGTTCCAATTGAAATACAGAAAGCGAGCGTTCATGTAATTTTAATCTACGACTTGCATAAGCAATAACAACAGGATTATCATCATTATTAGGAAATTGCGCTAAATAGCCAGCTAAATTATACGCACACGCATCACTAAAAATATGGAAATTTATAGAGAAGTTGGGTTGGCCTAATGCTGGTGGATTGCTCGCTAAATTTCGTAGTACGTTAAATGCATGTATTGCATCTTCATTCATTACGAACGGTTTATCTTTTTTTAATAATTCGAACAATGGAGCTGCAATAATAGTATAATCCTTTAAATACTGATGCCTCCATCCGACTAACCCAAGGAATGAGCGTAAATGTTTTCTAGTTCTTGGCATAGGGAAACAACGTATAGGCTCATTTGACTTCGGGTCCACTTTGATCTCCTTTCCATTTACTAGATGACCTAAAAATTTTATCTCATTCAACAGAAATCGACACTTTTTGAAGTTTAGTGAAAAGTTAGCGGCATCGAATATTTCGAACACTTTGTTTAGATGGTTAAAATGATCATCAAAAGAGGAAGAAAAACATAACACGTCATCTAAATATACTATCACAAAATCTCTTGTATTCATTTTAAAGAAGTTATTCATGGTTTCTTGGAAAACTGCGGGTGCAGATCGTAGACCCATTGGGAGAACCAGCATGCAATATTGCCTGCCTAAATAAACAAAGCTCGTGCATTGATAAGAGGAAGGATGCAGATGTACACCATAATAACCTGACGTGCAGTCAAATGAAGAGAATACAGATGCTCCAGTTAATCGTGATAGTAAGTCATTAATTGCTTCAACTTGTACACACGGCGAGATAACTTTTGCATTTAAACCTCTTAAATCCAGGACTGGACGTACTCCTGTAGCTTTCCTAACGCAATGTACTGGATTTCTATAGGGAGATGACATTTCTGCAGCAATGCCATGATCAATCCATTTCTGAAGTTCCTGCTCAAATTCTTCTCTCATAGACTGAGGGACACTATATATTTTGCCAACGACAGGTATATTGTCTGTTAATTCAATTTTATAAGGCTTAGTTTTGATTCGCTGAGGATATTCGGTGAAGAGATGCCTATATTTACATAAAAGAGTGTATAGTTTTGCTTTATTATCTGGAGAAATGTCTGTACGATCATGCACGTATCTATGTAACTCTTCCTCCGTGACATTAGGCTCAGGTACTTTACAGAAATTAACTGCTTCTACTGGTGTTGAAATTTGGCAACTAGCATTCCGAAAATAAAACATGGTATTACATGATTGGTGCCCAACGTCAGAAATCGATAAATAGATTTCTGTAGGTTTAGTTAAACTAATGCACACTAAATTTCCTTGATTGTCAGTTAATTGCAAGCGTTGATTTCCACTATCAATTATGGCATTGAATTTTTGTAAGAACGGACTTCCAAGTAATAAATCAGGTCGCATAGCCCTCATAACAAAAACTGGTACCTCAAACAGATGTTCATTAATACAAAAATTCAACATCTGCATTCCTTTTATTTTGAAGTTACTGTCTCCAGTAAATGTTGCTACTTTCACACTGTCATATTTTAGTAATTTGGCAGACGGAAATTTCTCTTGAATTTCAAACCAGACTCGTTCACTAAGTTCAACTCAGCTCCTGAGTCTATGATCGCCGTTAAATTTACTCCCCCAACGCTACAAGATACTGTGGGAGAAGGAAAATAATAATCATCATTCTCCAGTTTATCTTGTTCAGGATCTTCACTAACTACAAATAAGATATTGTACAACAACGAACACTCAACTTGCGCAGGGGACATTAGTTGCGCGCATCCTCCTTCCCCCTCTACATACGGATGCGCGTCTCGTTTCCCTGTTCACTAACATTAGATATTTCATTGCTAACGACTAATGCGTTAGCAGCTTGCAACATTGCCTCCGATGTTTGGCAACTCACATCATTTCCAGTCGATTTTCTTTGTCTCGTATTAAATGAGTTATTAAATCTCCCACGATAATTCCAAGAACCATTATTTCTTCGCGCGAAGTATCTTTTGTTATTCCCTGATCTCGTGTAACTAGCTTCTGTTTGACATTGCGTGTTAGGAGACTCAGATCTAAAGTTATTTTGAGCCATTCGTATATACGGAGTTTTTGTATTGGTATTACGTCTTGAATTAACGCTCCATTGGTTCGCTTCAGCTTCCGCTTCCGCTGAGTTGATCTCAATAACACTCAACAAAACTTCTTCCACTGTTTTTACTTTCGATAACATCAAAATCTTAGCTTCTTCCAACGGAAGACACGTTAACAGAATATCACGGAGCTCTTTCTCATCATAGTTCACAGTTATATTGTGATATTTCTCCACTATACCCAATGCGAATTCAAGAGTATTAGGATATCTGGATTTATCGTATCTCGTATTACGCAGCTGGCGTTTCTGAGCCTGTTCGAGTTGTGTTGACATATACTGATCTTTGAAATGTTGCTCAAATTCATCAAAAGTAGTTACAGTATCCGCTATAATTTCAAACCAACCGATCGCCGCTCGTGTTAAACACTGAGGTATTATAATGAGCTTTTCGGCGTCTGAAAGATTATACAATTTCGAGAGTCGATTAAACTCTTTCAAGAAATTTTTCGCCGCTCCAGGGGTTAATTGTCCACTATATCGTGGGAAATCGCGCAAGTATTTAGGTTTTAACATACTGTTAGACGTATATTCGTTATTTGCAATTATTCTGCTCTCCTTAGGAGTCTCTTTAGTAATATGATATATCGGTGACTGTCTTATAGGACTATGAACTTCTCTAGTGATAGTTTGTTCTTCCAATTTACGAATTACATCTTCAAAATCTAAATGTGGAGTCGGTTGAAAATGATCCCGATCACTCGCACAATCGTCAACTCGAAAACGGTTGTTTCCAGTCTGAAAAAAGGGAATCCTGTTTTCTGATACAGCACACCTACAACCAGATTCAAAAGTACTCATTACAGTAGAAACTGTTGAAGTTACCGTAGTATTACTAGAGGTAAATGTGGGTATTGATACAGAGCGCGTCCCATTATCTGAGGATTTTGGAAAAGGTACACGAATATAATCAACATGATTAGTATCAAAATTAGTATCTGCTTTTTCATACTTACGCTTTATAGCATCTACTTCCTCTTGCAACAGTTTATACTTACGGTCTATTACTTCGTGACAATGTTTACAACTATTCTCTATTCTTTTTATGTTCTCATCCGTCATTTTAAAGTTTGATTTTAGTACATCAACTTCTCTTTCTACTTCCTGCGATTGCGCTTTGCACAGAACCATAACTGCTTTTAAACTTTCCGAATCTTCCGACTGTTTTTCCATTTTCTTATTTATTTCCACAAGTTCTTGGTCCAAACGTGCTACTTCCTTATTCAATTCAGTTTTCCAGTCCTCTCTCATCTCCTTCATTTGATTACTCAATTCTGTAAATTTTTCATTTATATCCGTCCTATTCTGAGCATATTCTTCTCGCAAAATTTTTGTTTCCTCGCCTAAAGTATCAAAGCGCTTATTGGTATCCTCACTTAAAGCATCAAGGCGCTGATTGGTATCCTCACTTAAAGCATCAAAGCGCTGATTCATTATCAGGACCAAATCTTCCAAAGTAAATTTTGATTTTTCAGTCGCCTTTGTCTTCTCTTTTGAACCGTCTCCTTTATTTGTTTCCGGCATTCTTGGTATATCACATTCCTTACAATACCAGTCTACTTCAGAATTACTAAATTCGTCGTATCTATCATTATCAACATTTACACAATTAAAATGGTACCATTTGTGGCAACGTCCACACATAATGGAATTCACCACTTCATCATTTTCCACTGTCTTTCCACTGCAACATGCATAATTTTCACTGGAATCACCAGCTCTCAGTCTTTTCACTTTCTTAGCCCTAGGCATTTTCTTCTTTCAAAGTGTTATTTACTATTTTCCCCGATGATTGTCAATGTCAGATGTAAGCTTTACTTCTGTTGTTTCTTTTGCCCAACTTTCAATACAACATCACTACCAGAGTTATAAATAGATGGTACTCTGCTCCAAATCGTCGTGCTTACGGTCGCCATTTTGTAATAATCCTCTCACCTCTCTATGTTATTATTAAACCTCTCATAACAGGATGGATCCTGTTTCAGTCATGGGAAGCTTGTAATTAGGATTAATTTATCAGACTTCGATTTTTAAGTGCAAGTTCGGCACGAGTAGTGAGTTAATCGAACAGTTGAATTTCCTTTGTTTAAAAAAAATCAAACCAAACTATCTAAAAATTTCTAATAATGAAAATAACACTTATTATTTTGCAAGCAATAATAATTTCAATCTCTCTTCTAAGAAAAAAACTTTGTTACATCTTCTTCTCACTTGGACGACTCTACCGGGGGGAGTGTCGGATTCCTGCCTG
Organism: Thermobia domestica; assembly: GCF_964235325.1. Lineage (NCBI taxonomy): Eukaryota > Metazoa > Arthropoda > Insecta > Zygentoma > Lepismatidae > Thermobia > Thermobia domestica. The sequence continues at coordinate 87,754,495 of NC_137463.1, forward strand.
CTGGGGGACCAAACGGAGGTGGGGGATGGGCCAATCCCAGGAATCTAGGTAACGGTTCTGATTCCGCCAAAGGGAGGAAACTCCGTAGGATATGGGCCGGCACCAAACTCAAATGGTGACTTAACACGTACCATTGGGTCCGGAATTAGATACGGGTGCGTGGTACCTCTACACGATAAGGCGGTTGCCAGTTGAACGATAGAGGTAGGCAGGGCCGGGATTAAACAATCCCCTCGGGCATTGCCTGGGGCCCCGGATTTGGGTTGGAATCTGCCGGGCAGTGGTCATACCGTGGGATTCGGTAGCTTGTGGGAGCCAATCCCAGGAATCTGGGTAACGGTGAACACGGGTGGGAGGTGAGCTTGCCTTATAACGCTCGGGCACCATGCCTGCAGAGCATGATAGGACTGGCTCGCTAGCAGACTGCCTCAACCAGTAGGTTAACTGGTAGGCACATAGGACTTGGTTCGGCCGCGCAGTGGGCGTATCCCACTCCCTCAGAGAATGGGTGTTATATCGCTTAGGCGAGTCAGAATTAGGGGACAAATTCTGACGGTGCACTATGTGCACGTGGATACATCAACGTATCGAGGAACTACGAGCGGGGTGCAGCACATTTTCGCGCAACCCGTCCACCAAATAGACCGAACGGTCGCGGGCATGCTCCCCATGCATGCAACTAAGCGTGGCAGTAGTAGACCACTAGCAAACAATGTCTCATCACCATTTCATTTTGTCTGCAGTCGATAACGATTTCAAGCTGTGAACCAATGAATTCATATTAATGTGCATTTCATTATGTCTTACAAATATAAAATTAAGGAAACAGACTTCACCATTGTATTTCTCGTAAAATTCTAGCCCAATTTAATATATTACCTGATCTTCCTATTTAAAAAAAGTCGAGCGGGATAGATGGCGGCCATGATGAGCATACCCTCAAATAGATGTCTTCTTCCTTCTAGTGTCGGTTAATGTGTTTTTGTTTTTCATCCCTTTAAACGTTTTACAAATAAAATGAAATTTTCAAACTTGAAACACATTATGACTTATTCTGATCAATCACGTTTTTGAGCACTGCGGCCGTCTTTATGGACGGAAACACTTTAAATTTTACTTACTCTCGTTTCTTGATATTTCACACTTCTCTACCAAGTTTGATCAGGAAACATCGATAGGTTTATTTGTTCTAGAAGAAAACTATGAAATACTGGCACAAAAACCTTTTACGGACACACTCAGATACGGACACGGACAGTCCTTTTTTTACTTCAAACGTTTCAAAAACCTTTTCATAAAGGACAGGAATTATTCTCGGTTCTGAGATATATTACAGTAGACAGAAAAGTCTTTTACCCACAAGTGTATCTATCATAAGTCTTGACCTGGTGAACCATCAAACAGAACAGCTTCAAGCTGAACTTGAAATTATTCTTTTTTTTCTGCCCGCAATAAACTGCATTCTGGTGGAAATCGTAGAAAACCTTCAATAAGCAATAACACTCATGCAGGGTCAGAGTATGGCCAAGAATTCTATGCGAAAGATCTTCCCTTTTCTAACAAATTTAGTCCTTTTTCCTCTAGGCCTTGCATCTTTCCCGACAATTTCATAGGCAACAAAACAAACATTGTTTCACAATAACACTTTCAACGAGCAATGTTTCCTCTCTTACTTTTTTGGAAAAGCAACATTTTTCTTTTACTTATGATACTGGAACAAGACTGGGTTGGAGTTTTCCCGCCTTCCTTTTCCACCTTCTCTAAGAGGATATTCTTTGTGATTGGGGATGGTTAATAAACATAGCAGTTCCAATAACTTGCCTTTTCATCCATTCCTCCAACGAAGATACCGTGCCAGTACACAAACACACGTTTCTTTCGCAACCGTACTAAGGATTTTCAGAGGACATTTGCTAATGAGCTTTATTACCCTTGTAGAGGAAAAAGAATGCCGTTTTCGCTAAACAAAACCGTTTTTGCCGGTTGGTTGCTTCCTAACGCATCTTTTGAGAAGGTTTTGAGAATTTGAAATAAATGAAAAACACATCCCCCAGCAATAATAGGCCTATTATTTAACAGAAATGAATTTCTCCATCCCTCCCAGTAATTCAAAGAGTACTAAATAGAGTATTTTCATATTGAATTTTAGGTACTTACACTCATACATAATGTATTTACTGTATATTACTGCATATAATTACCGTTATGAGAAATTAAATTTCTCTAACCTCTCTGTAACGGACAAAAATTTATGTCCCATTGGTGTCCGTTATTTAGAGGTTTCACTGTATTTGAAATATGTCTGTAAATGTAAACACAACGAAAAATTCTAGCCCGGTAGTAGCATCAGTTAGATCCATCGTTTGATGTTGACAGATGTAACTTTACGATCAATTTTCCATCGGTATTCACATCCTCGATGTGCTCTTTGGAGATCAGAAAATTGATAAAGGCATCCCATAGTATCCTTTTCAGGAATAGCACAAAACTACTGCTGCTGGTTTCTTGTTGAATGATTTTTAATAGTTCAGGTATTTACTGCACCCCTTTCCTCTGTTCTCTACATCGAATTCATGTAAATGAAAATTTTCTGAAAGAAGAAGCCACATACCGATATATCAAACATCGTGCTGTTCTGCCAAACGGTTTGAAAGAAACGTGTATTACTACTGAAATTCGCATCCCCACCCACCAATCCTACGGGGTTGCAACTACAAAAATTAGTTATACCTATAGTGCATCGCAGACGATGAACCAGCTACTTAAAAAAAAATCCTAGCTATTAAGTAATTTCGGGGTACTGCGAGATCTACAGACGGACGTTCCGTTTTAACATAAAAATACCCAACACCATGTTTTAATGCTTCTGTAGAAACTGATACTGATGCCTCTCATAGTTCTGTTTTAAGGCATAATTAGAACCACTGGACTTTGTGACGCACATGTTACAATGGCTTTACTCATCGAAGTATTAATTGGCTTGTAATATTTTAAATGTGCATAAAACCTGTTAATACTTGCTGAAACAAAAAATAAACAGCACTTAAGTAACTTATATAAGAATATAAGGTAACTTACAAAATAAATACTAATTCTGTCTGCTCCTATGAACATTTATTTACATAAATATTGTTTTTTTCCGGGCAGTGGGATGTACTGAATTTTCTATTATTGGTCTCACATGTATGTACAATTAACTCTTACAGTCTTCTAAGTGATAATGCTGATGTATTATATTCACATAATTACACAGCATATGGCGCATAGACAACACATTTTTTTACTCAGAATTCGTACTAACGCAGATGATACACATTCATGTAAGTTTCACATCACGCATCTGAAAGAGCTGCTACTCCAGGTAAAACTTTCCCTGTAAGAAAAATAAAATATATTCTTCGTAACAACGATTCATTTAATTCACACTATGAAATAGATATATTGTATGGTACATCGTATGGTAATTCAAAATGCACGCTTCACATTGTAAAATATTAAGCAATTTCATCTATTTAGGTAAATATATGTTCGCTAAACTTGGCTTTTTCACATAAAGAGGTTATTTATTTTGTAGTTCTCCATTCCACAGTTGTGTACATTAAGTCAGTGGTGACCAATTTATAACATACTATGTAGCAAAACAAAATACGACCCATATTTAGAGGACATTTACTAATTTCATCCCCTCTTTCGGTGAGGTAATGGTTCGCTGAACATGCATAAGTTATACATTTTCAGAATCTTTAATGTATTCTGAGTTTAGGTCAATTACAGTCTGCGGTACGAACAGAAAAATACACACAACTATATGAATTTTCTATTTAAAAAAATAAATAAATAAATAAAATACTTAAAAAGAAAAACGGCAAGGCACCTATGGCTTTACCTTGTAGAATGGTTACCAAACCATAACCTACTTAAATCTTTATATATTAAGAATAATCTCGAGTCAGGTATGTTCAGTGATTTGTATTTCTAGTTTAAATAGACACGAGTATACAGCACAAATTTAACGAGGATAAGACTGGACAAGCGAATTAGAAGCAGATTTGGCGATCAATTAAGTCTCGGTAATAGATGGAATGTGAAGATCAAGTAGACCCAACAAGATACCTGTTAGTTTTTTTTTAAGTAATGTTTCCACCACTCTTTCCGCTCCAAGTAAAGCAACACTGTTTTGGTAATAAGACTTGCAAGCGAAATGAATCGGACTATTTCTGCCGGATGAAATCATCTTGCTTCAGAAAACACAAATGTATTTGATAAAAATATCCATAGTATAGGTAATGGTCAATCTGCAATCCAAGTGCATAAATTAAGTAGTGTCAAAGTTGAAAAACATACTACTTAGCTCCCGTGGACTCAATGACAACAGGTATAGTAGATATTAACATCAAAATTGCAACTTACTTCAGTAAGTGCTTTCCATTATTTGTATCTTTACATTAAACATATGGTACAGAAAACATCAACCAGCATTGAAAGTGTTGAAAAGTTATCCATGATCACCTGTACTTTTATACCATATTCCCGAAATGCATTCTCAATCAACTGACTAATCCCAGCGCAGTACGAGTGATTTAAGAGTCATTTTAGAACGGCTGAGTAATTTTGAAAACAGCTCTCAGCCCTGATTTAGCAGCTTCAAATTTCCATCTATCTGGTCATCCAAGGAACATTTGGCATCGAAAATTCTTAGGCTACATTAAAATGTGTGTATTACCGATAACAGGACAACTTCTTATATTCTGTGGATATAATGCATTGGTATGTTGGTAATAAAATTTATGGCAAATAAACTGATATCACATTGAATAAAAAAGGTTTCTTACTGGTTATAGATAGGGCAAGAGTTTTTCGCAGTAAGAATTTGAAAATTTTGCGTTTCCTTTTTCATATTTCACGATTTGTCGCATTTTCCAAATAAAGTTAAGCATTTTGTAGCTCTTGTGGAGAAGATATTCCCTGACATTTTTACAATTGTCCTTTTTATTCACAGATCACTACAGAAATAAATCACTAATTACCTAAAAAACAAAATACACTGAATATTTCACTTGACATTGTAAATTTCACTAATAGAAAATTATATTTCTTTAATCAAACTGAAGGAAAATCAATAACTAAACTTACTATGAGTATGAAAGTTTACGATGGTTATAGCTATTGCGCAACATGTTCTCTACAGCCGTCTCCGAATCACTCAAAATGCACCGTTCATGCCACGTTCTACCGTTCCATCAGCGGGAAACTGGCGTTTTCAAATTAATAAAAACGCAATTTTAAAATTTCACGTAGTTAGAAATTTCGCGTTTTATCACGCAACAAAAACTAATGAAAATATACATAGAATATCATAATACGTCAAGAAACTGAAAATTATTTAAATCTGACTCATTTTGTTTTATCGCGCATTGCGAAAAACTTGTGCTTCTACATATAGATTTCCCTCTTTATGTTGGAGTGAATGACCTCCACATTTTCACTGCATGTGCGGCAGACATTATCATAGGAAAAATGGACAAAGAAAATAAATTTAAAAGGACACATTACCCTATGAAGAATTAAACAATTATACTCATGTAGAAATGCAAAAGAATTCATTATTGTTGATCAAATAAACAAAATAAATAAATAAATAAAGAAGTAATTGTATTAATGGTGAGAAGAAAAAAGTTCATCAAACTTATAAAGTGAACCTTGTGATCTAAAATGTTTGTAAAATTATGATTCTGATCTTAAAATCTCTATTTTTAGAATTCCACCTTGAATAAATCCTATTCACTAGTTTTTGACAGATTTAGTCTCACTAAAATCATAGCGTTTTTTGGGTTTCTATTGTTTTTTTCAACTTCTATAAATTATAAAATATCCAATGTATAACCATTGGTAACTGTTTAGAGGAATGAATTAAAATGTTACACCTCTCTTACTGCTAGGTAACTTACCTTCTAGAAGTTCTAAGCTTGCTCCTCCACCAGTGCTAACGTGACTGACTTTGTCCTCTGTTCCCCATTTTGCGCAGCACGTTGCTGTATCTCCGCCGCCAATTATTGTTATTGTCCCATTCTGTGTTGCAGCGACTACAGCATCCATGATGGCTTTTGTTCCCTTCGAAAAGTTGGCGAATTCAAATACACCAGCTGGTCTGCAATGAAAATCAAATGATTAAGTAATCTGTTCATTACTGAGCTTACGTAAACTTTTTACGATAATTGTTTGCGTAAACATGTAGCACTACTGAAATTATTTTAAGATGAAGCCACTAATCTCCCAAATTTAGGTAATAAATGCATATGGAATGAAATAATAGGCGGAATTATAAGTGTATAAAACAAGACTGGCCAGGAAAAATCTACCAATTCGGATTGTACATACAGTAGTTTAAGATTCTAATAGAAGGCTAATAGAACGTCAATCGTCAGTTTAACTCAATCTACTTCCATAGGAAATTGAACTCGGGTCTCTCAAAGTCGAGAACATTTAATCATTAGCCTTGACAATGCCCTCACACACCTGTTGGTACTTAAAATGACATGTTACTGTCAGATAATGGCAATGTAGCAGCTAAGGTGGTTCTTATTGTTCGAGTTTTTTGAGAATAATATTAAGTCGTGCTGCTTCCGACCTAAAGTTTTCAATACATTTACAGTAAGCAATATGAGGCAAAAGTACCTTATCAGTTTGAAACGGATGAAGAGAGTAACACTATCTTGAATAGGGGTAACAAATATAACCGTATCTACTACTATATAGTACCATCATGACGGCCATTTTGAAGTATGCCACCTTGGATTAAAGTCCAAAAGTTTTAAGAAGGGGGTCATGTGACCGTTTTGGGGTAGCTTTATATATATATAAACTACACACATTCTGACACTATTTCCAACTTATCTCTAATCAATAGTTATTTCATAATATCTGTACATAACTTGCAGTTGTCTTTCCAAACTTACAACATACCTTTGTGATGTTGTAATACTGTAAATCCATTGAAAACTTGAGGTCGTTTGCAGGACCATTTAATATTATTCAATTGAGCTAATTTTTCTCATGGGTTACTTTGGCCTGATATGGAACTATTTTAGGGGGTACGACTCGAAAATAAGGAATCCCTATAGCACGAAATGTTTTAAATTCAATAACATGTCATACCGCTCTTGAAGATAAAGTGCGCGACAAGAATAAACGACCAAAAATGCCATTAAAACTAATGATGTTTTTGGTCGTTTATTCTTGTCCCGTACTTTTATTATGTTGTTTACAGACCGAAAATCAAAGTTTACTAGTTTATATGAGGTAACGTGGTGAAGTATAGTGTGTGTTTTGGTTATTCATTATTGTTTTGGATGTTTTACACTGTATTATGAAACTGCAATATTATTTGGTTTTCAAACATTTGGTGTATTTTATAAATTTCTATGGTTATTTTAATAAAAGGTTGTATTTCAAGAAACAATACCACTATACTTATCTTAAACCCTGTACGGAACAACCTAAACTTGAATTGGTGAATACAAGCTCAGTTCCTCATAAAGCTAAGTTACTTCAAAAATTATGTTAAATCTGTAATGATTAATTATAATACAAGTACTAATTTATAAATAAAATAAAACAATTTTAAAGAACTGGAAAGGAATATTACAGAGTTAACATATCACTTTTGTAATGAATCTTTTCAATACGTTAATCTGAAAGGAAATTAAACGTAACATATTGCGTTAGCTTTTAAGGGAGAAAAAAAAATTAGGTTTCTAGACAAATTGTTACTGTGCTTCCCTTTGATAGTGATTTCTTGAGTTAAGGTTTACTGGATATCGTGTGTCATGTGAAGAATATTTGAGATACCAAACTCCTAGAGGTGCCAATATCGACCATGTGATTCACTGACAGTTATCACACAGTCATACTGCTTCTTGCATAATACCATAAAATAAGTATCGCTTTTCAGAGAACTCTGGAGACGTAACCACTTGACAGAATGCAACCAAACATGGTAAGAGTACATTTGAGAACATGCAGAAGCGACTGGTGTAAAAAACAAAATTAGTTCCAATTTTCGCCACCAGACGTAATTGTGGCGCTGTACAATGCCAAGTAAGTGCAGCGTGGAAGGAAAACGATACTAAATGCTAAGAAAAACGACGCTAAATGATAAGAAAGGCTGTAATTACCTCTCCTGTGGGTCTCGTGGTATTGATTATCAATGCTATTAATACCCCGTGGTCAGTGGTGGATTTACAGGGAAAGGGAATTTTGAACTGAAGCGTTCCTTTAAAATTCATGGGTATTTTACAAAAACGAAGTTAAATGTTAGTCTTTCCTGTGACCCCTAAAATGCAAGCTCTCTCCAAAATTCTAGGGAAAGAGTAATGTCAAATCTCGCCTCCAGAGGTTATTGTGTTTCTGTTCAGTGTTAAGTACGGTGAATATGGTATGGAAGACAAATGATATTGATATTCAATAAAAGAAAGGCCGTAATTATGGCCCAGTGCGACGCGTGGCATTGATTTGTACTCCTATTAATAACCTCGTGGTGTAGTGATGTGTTATGAGCGATAATGATGATATGGAGTCCTGCCCAAAGGCAGGTCCTTGAGCAAGGAAAATGGATGGTGACTAGTACCGTATGAGATGATGATGGCGTTCTAAGGACGGGACCTACAGGTAACATGGGATCCGACTGACGTGTGTCTTCAGCGGAAATCGAACCCGGGACCCCTTGAACACAAGCCAAAGAGTGTGGGAAGAATAAAAGCAGCAAACCTCGGATCACCATCAATTCACTTTTAGCACATAGTGGCCCTCAAAACCGTATCACTGAAACACATGCAGGCGTGAGTAAGCGCCTGGAGAGGTAATTACAGTCTTTCTTATCATTTAGCGTAACTAGTGTAGTTTTTCTTCCACACTGCACTTACATGGCGTTGTACAGTGCCACAATTACCTCTGGTGGCGAAAATTGGAACTAATTTTGTTTTCTACACCTATCGCTTCTGCATGTTCCCAAATATACTCCTACCAAGTTTGTTTGCATTCTGTCGAGTGGTTACGTCTCCAGTGTTCTCTGAACAGCGATACTTATTTTATGATAACCTGGTAGTTTAATGTATATTTTGGGTTTATCAAAGTTTGATTTCGTCGTCTTTTCTGATATTTAGTATATTTGTTATCACTATTCTTTCGAAATATGTGATTATCCGTGTTCTACTTACCCATTCCAAACGAGTGTTTTCGCTCTGGCTATTGGCTCTTTGAAGTTTGCTATCGTACTTGGGCCAACATCTAATCCCATCCAACCGTCTGGAATTCCAGATTCAACTGTTGCTGATCCAACCTACGTGAAAAGTGTGAAAAAAAAAGTCTTAATAATATAACTTAAAATTAAACGTCAAACAGCATAGAAGCAAAATGACAGTACTATGCAACTCTTATTTTTATACCACTCCCGTTAAAACTTGAGATGTAAATTTTACTTTTATGGACTTACACATGTCTAGTAAGATTTGTAGCTACTTGATAATATTTAATAGGGCATGTCATGCTCCAGGTTGAAAATGAACTTCATGACTAGAAAACTGACGTCTTTACCTTGTTCCATCAGTATACTTGAATAAATAGAGATTAAATTTATCCAATTTTGAGTTACGTACTTTAAAAAAAAAAAAAAAAAAAGACATTGATATTGGTCTCCTGCTTCCTTAAGAATTTTAAAAGGTAACGAACACAATAGATATACATAAAGCAAACTTATTACTTAAGATGAAACGTCCACTTGCACGAAGATAAATTAAAAGACAAGAAAAAGAACTATTACCAAGCATTTTCAAATTGTCTCAAGAAAAAAAAAAAAAAAAAAACTGCATCATATAAACTTGAATTACAAGTAATTACTGATAGATGCTATAGGATAATATATGACTGTTAGGAGTATGTGTGACACTCACGAATATACAATTGATACAGTTCTTATTTTCTTTCATAACGGTGCGTTTTCTTACATATACAGGGGCAACATTTGGAAATGAGAATAACTCACTAAATTTTCACAGCTAAAGAAATGTATTAGGACATAAACACACGTTATTGCACTCCATTTTGATTTACCATGTCGGTTCTTCAAATGACTCCCATCTGTTCCTATGCGCAGTCGCCGGAGTTGTTAGTCAGCTTACTCAGTCAGTAACCACCACGGAATGTTCAACATTGAGCGTTTGTTCTGGAGGTATCCTTCAAGACTGGTGATTCTGAATTGAAATGCAGCGTGTTTTTAATCATTTTCATGTGGCCCGGTATGGACGTGTACGTAGCCGCACTATCCTTCGGCGGGTGTAGTACTTCAGTCTGATAGCATCCGTTGCAAATAGGACACCACCTGGGCTCCTTGGTCACCTTACCTATTCGTATGTGATTATTTCTTGTGGGGCTTCCTAAAATCCAAAGTATACGTGAATAAACCCCGTACATCAGACGACATGAAAGTCCTCACAACAGAGGAAAGAGAAAATTGCCAATTCTAATAGGTAAATGTTGTAATATGCTGTTCACGACTTATTGGAGAGACTCCGAATGTGCAGATGGGGAGTCATTTTTAAGACATGAAGAATGCCGTGGTAAATCAGAATGGCATACAATAACCTGTATTTTTATTCTAATACAGTTCTTAAGCTGTCAAAAAAAAAAAAATCTAAGTTTTACGTCCCACGGATATGCCGGTTAGGCTAAAGGAGACGGTGAAGATGAGAAATGAATGAAATGGTGGAATGAAGAAAGTGGGAGGAAACGGGAGAACCCCGAGAAAACCCACGAGCACGGTGTTTGTCCACCACAAAGTCCACACGGCGCGAGCTGGGATCGAACCAGGAACCCCAAGCACCGGAGGTGAACGCTCTACCACTGAGCCCCCCCGTCTTAAGCTGTCAAAATTTAGTGAGTTATCCTCATTTCAAAACCGTCAAAAGCAGAACCTACCTGAGCATCTTCCGCAAATTTATCTGCTGTCACAAAATCCACAGGAAGATGAAGTTTTACGTTATTCTTCTCAGCTTTTTCCACCAACTTTGCTACGATCTTAGCTCCTTCTTCATCGTATAGTGAATTGCCGATCTGGAAAATGAAGTGAAATCTTAAGTCAAACGTCCAATGCTTATGCCCTATTGGCTAAAGAAGATTTGTGGTAACACAAATGGATGACGACGGAATAAACAGTGGAATGAGTAAGTAAAAGGGTAAAAAAAAAACTTCGAAGGAGAAAAAAAAACCTGAACATATTATTTTGAATTACAAGCTCACGTAATCTGAGAACGAAGCATGGACCTTTCATACTAGAGATGAACGCCTTATCGCTAATCCATATATCCCTTACAAATCTAGAGAACATATCTATTATCTCGTCAGTAACTGTTGAACACATATAATTACATAATCCATAAAAAACTGTCTACCCAAATACCAAGGTACTCAGTTACATACACCATTTGAATCAAGCTATATTAGATAGTCAATTCCATTCCAAATATATAATGTTGAAATCTATTATATGTAGTATACTATTTCAAAAACAATTTTTAAAACACGTGTTTCTTTTCTCATAAGCACTTATCGTCCAATACAGTTAATTTTCAGCTGAAAAATATGAATTTTATAATTCGTGCACTGTGACGAAATGACTCCATTATGCAGGCAGTGTTCGAAAAAAAAAAAGCAGAGGCGGTACGTTTAATTACGATTTTTACTCAACATACCGGCTATCTAAATGTTGAAATGCAGTGAGGGCATGCTGTCTAAAAGATTGCATTTCTATTTACGTAATGACTGAAAATCATTGGAGAACTTGTTTGTAGTAACTTGGGAAGGATATGGAGAAACTTTGAAGCCCCGCCAACAACTTTCTTAAAAAATACTTTAAAAATCCCCTATGTTGTATTATAGAGAATTATACACGAAAATGCTCAATAACAAAATAAAGATATTAATTTCCTGCGGGAAAACTCCCAGTTCCCCACTCGACTGTGGGGTATTCCAACCCCCACACGGTCCGCTCCCGCACAGCAGTTAATCCTTAAATCCGCTCATTCTCAAAACATGACATTTGTATGCATTAATGGAAAAGGATACATACATATGCATAAAAAAGAAACAATTCAATATGGGACATCAAAATATAAAATAGGTAACTTTTTTAAAGACACCTCATTTTAAAAACAAAAGGTAGGAAAAAGATAAGAAAAATGTCGGTGTTGTCAACTCAGAAATTATTTCTACATAAGAAATAAAATCTTTTTATGTGCAAAGTTATTCGTCAATTACTATGTATAAATTTGGATTTATTAAAGATGTTTAGCATCTACTTTTCTGTGAAGGTATTTATCATCTCATTTCCAGTGACGGTATGTTTTAATCATTGACAAACCAGAGACGGCATGCCTTCATCACTGAAAAACCAGAGGTGGTATGGCATACTACCGCATACCGTCTCACTTCGACCACTGATGCTAGGAGTTTGTAACATTTTATTAAGAATCATCCACTCTTTTTCTAATGTTTCTTGTTCAGACACATGCACATAACGTATAAACCTATATTCACTATAATACAGGGATGCAAATAACCACTCGTTATTGGCGAGTGGTTCATCGGTGTGGGCGAGTATTTAATATCATATCGAAGGTAAGTAAATTATTTCTGATGTGGGCTAGTAGCTTTTTTTCTTCTTCTTTCTTGAGCTAGTAAAATGTTGTTTATTTGCATCCCTGCTGTAATAATATTAAGTTATTAGGAAATGTTAAAAGATGGAATACTTACTGGCATTCCTTTAAGTTGTTTCAAAAAGGTGTACGCCATACCACCACCTATTATCATCTCGTTAACTTTGTCCAATAAATTTTCAATTAGTTGTATTTTATCCGCAACTTTGGCACCTCCAAGAATAGCCAGGAAAGGTCTATAAAAGAAAAGCATGTTATGAGCTTTGAAACTATGCATCAAGATTATCATCAAGAGTGTACAAAAGGAATGAAATAAATTCAAGAAACCATCCTTGCAAGAGTCAAGCAGCGTAGGTAAGCCAATTGCATATAAGACAACAAGATTTCTACACATACTGTTACGGAAAGAAACAAGAAAAACTACTAGTCAATATTTTTCGGACGTTACTCAATGTCCAACATTAAAAGCAGAGCAAAGGTTAAAAAAAAATAACGGTAAAAAGCTTTATTACACTGAGGTATGTTAAATAGGAACACAAAAGATTGGATGGTTCGGAGTTTAGCGCCTCCTTCAACATTGAGGTTATATAAGAAATAGATCTTAAGTTTAACGTGGAATTCGAACCACATGACATCTCACTAGAAATCGAAGCCAAATAGATCTCCCACGCTGAAGGTGTGTAAGCTAATCATAAAGCCACGAGGAAGTTCAGGAACTCAACACTATATATATATATATATATATATATATATATATATATATACGATGTCTCAAAAGTCCCCTGATATAGAGTAACTCTTCATTTCTGAGTTACAACAAATTGTAAGAGGAGAAACCGTCTCCAAATATGACGTTTTCAATCTAAAGTGAAGGATTTTTTTATCATCGGACGAGTCGTTTGGGCTGTACACTCTTTACGCGCCCAATGTTAAGGGGGCAGACTACTAAATATTTTTGAAAAGTTAACAAAGTTTCTTTTGCAAGTTTTTCGTAAGTGAAAATAGATAATGAAATGTAACTTACCACAATAATAGATAATAGTATTCTACATCCGAAAATACGAATCGGAAGAATTATCAGTGTTGCCATCCATAGAAATTACAGTGTGTCCAAAATTTGAATTACCTAAAAATCTAGGTTAAGGCAACGACTAGAAAAATGTACTCAACGGACAACATGACAAGTAATCAACTACCGTTGAGTACATTTTTCTAGTCGTTGCCTTAACCTAGATTCAGGATTTTGTTATTTGTATTTTATTAATGGATTTACAATCATGTAAGAGAAAGCGGAATAAATCGCCATTTTTAATGCCTGATTTCAGATGTTGATTCAATGAATACCCACTTGAAGATTAAAAATATGAATGAGACAACGGCACGATACTGGAGACCCAGGTTCGTTGCCCGCCATAATCGCACTTTTTCTCTTCTGTGAATTTCACGAATTCGTAAATTTCCTTTCAATATATTGTTATTATTTTCTTCGTGAAGTATCCCTACTTATTTAATTCATGTTTTAGTCTTGACTAAGTCATGAGGCTAATTTTGATTAAGTGATAAAGATATCTTTTTTTCCTGCACAGCAGAAGAACAAACATGGAAAGTGACAGTTCAAGAAATAATCCAGGAATAATAACAGGCCCGTAGCTTTCCAAGTGCCATGACACACTTTTCAGGTAAACAAACTGACATTAATAGAAAATAGTGCGTAGAGATGTACACCCTACCTGAATTCTCCTTCACTCTGTTCCTATTAAAACCAAAATTAAATGTCCTACTAAAGAAATTGTTTCAAGTATCAACCTTCACCCACACCGAGTAGACAAAGGATGCATATATGCATTTGGAAATTTGTTGTGGGTTTTTCATAAATTAAATATATATACGAGAAACATATATCAATTCCCTTTACATACGCTCTTGCACTTTATTATTGTTATTAGAATCGTATTCCACCTATTGAAGTATGGTATTACAGGAGGCTTTTAAAAAAAAATATTGAGCCCACTACTTCTACAGTAATGTTCTAGTCTAAAATGATCTGATTATCTACAGTGTACACTATTTTACCTTTCAGGATTTTCAAGCGCCTTAGCAAAATATTGCAGTTCTTTCTTTAGTAGGAAACCCGAAGCACGTTGAGCGAATCCTTCACCCATCATTGAACTATGTGCTCGATGGGCTGTTCCAAATGCATCATTTACATATACATCTCCTAATTTCCTCAATGACTCTCGGAATGCTTTAACAGCATCGCCTGATGCTTTCACCTAGAAAAACACAGATCTTAATAATTCTCTCATACATGAGGTAAAATTCTAAACGTTATATGATACTTCAATGAGGGAATAACCAAGTCAATGATGACCGTGTCATTTGAGATTTCAATTAAGAATGAATGTACCTTAAAAAATTTAAGTACACAAAGAATTTAAATCTATTCCCCAAAAATGCCAATAATCGAATTCGAGACTCCATGAAGAAAACATACACGCTCGGTCATTGAGTCCCCGTATTCGAAATACGAATACTGAAGATCAAGTAACATTGAAGATTAACCGTGGCAAAAATAAAATAATGAGAACAAAAAATAAAACTATATGCACGTGTTAATAGAGATTAGTTCTCTGAAATTATTCAAAAATAAATAAATAAATAAAAAATAAAAAAAATAAAGACGAATTATAGAATACAAATAACTAGGAAAGAGTGACAATGTAAGATTAAGCATACGATGAGAATCTAAGGTTTCTTACTACAAGTTTCGGTAGACAAACCACAATCTGTAGTCAAGCTAGACCACAACTGTACAGCATGACGAGAAATCGAATGAAACAGTGTTTCACCACATGGAATCCAAGTATGCGATTAACGTTAAAATTAAAAAAAAACACCTTCCTGTTACGAGATTTTTCAACAGTTAACTTGCGTTCAAGAAACAGTATAAGACAATAGGAATAACTATCTAAAACGTGCTGTACTCTGCAAATCAGAACTACAGGCCATAGCTTGATAACTATGTATGTATGTAGTATTTATCTAGCAAGACTACAAAAAGTATACATTTGCTTAAATTCTCTCTTAAAACGAGGAGGGAGGTCACATTATTATATTAAAGTATGTACTAAGATTACTGTCTTGTACTAATTCGACCAGGACAAAGATAAAATTTAACATGAAATAATTTGTACAGCATTCTCGGCAGGGTGACAACATGATCTCTACAGATAATATTTTTCACAAGTTATTATTAAACTATCCTGTATTGTTCGAAAAGATATCTGAGTAGTCGCGGAATCAAACTGGTCTTTTGAACGCAAGTACTATTACTCGTTACCAGTACTGCTGTCTTATTGTGTTCACTACTTGTTCCTCGAACTTGAACCAATCTCAGGACTTCGACGATCATTTTATAAAGGCAAGACAATATTCTATAGATACTTTGATTGAGAATTTTCTAGCTTCAAACTAGTAAACTTGGAACACTTTCATTTTCGTAAAAATTCTTTACTCACAGAATAGTCCAACGTATTCCAATCATATCACCATCGTCGCAATATTACTAGAATTATCACTGTTCGTATTAGGGTTAAAAAATATCGCTCGGATTTTAACCCTACAAAGGCAAGGTAATACATAAAGTAAGATTGTTTGGTGAATTAGGAATAGTTCCCAGTACCATCAATGCTCGGACAAACCTTGGATCCCACGGTGGTAGAACTCAACGAACGGAGCGGAAAGAAATCATCACTGCATGGACTTCCTTGTCGAAGATTTTAATTGCCGTGGCCGCAATGGTAACCTGACGGCGCAATGACTGAGGAATATAGACATGCATTAGATTAGGTCAGGAATTATATTTCGAGGCATCTATGTCCTTTTAAACTCGTCAAGTATGGAGGATGACCTCTCCCAAGGATCACACCACCCGGGAAAGTGGGAGAGGAAGGAACCAGTCTGGGACCTTTTATGTTAGGAATCATCCTGGCATTTGCCTGGTATGAATAAAGAATAAGGAAGAACTTCATTCAGGATGGCTGGCCTGAAAGGCTTTCACACCTTACCGACCGGGTCTCCACCTAGAATCGAAGAGACCGACTAAAGGAGAGAGTGACTACGCTACGAGTGGCCACAAGAGAGATTAATTTCCCAACCACATTACTGTTGACCTTAGCAACACATGGTTTTGCCTTGTGCTGGAGAAATAAGATCTCTGTGATTCATGAGCATTACCTCGATCGATTTCAATATTTCACTCACGCATTCTAAGGGCTAGATGAGTAAACAGTTTGATTGTCTGGCCAAGTGACAGCAATTCACAATGTACAATACCCCGAACACGGTAGTTTTGTACTCTAGTTTTAAGTCTTTATTATTATATTATTATTATTATTATTCCTTAAATTAAAAGAAAACTGTTACGAGTATTTTAAGACGTACCTTATTTCCTGATTCATCAACACCTTTTCCCTCTTCTTCTACATGAAACCTTAAATTTTCGAGTAAAATAACTGATCCAGGAGTAGGATCTGCACATGCTTTTTCCACATCTGCTCCTACGCAATCATTGAGGAAGGTTACATCCCTACAAATTTACACAAAGAAAACACAACCGTAAATCTCTAGTGTGCATAAGTACATTCTTTACACAAAAAGATTTCAATTCGAGTATTAATACATGTTTACATATGCTATTCTTAAATGATACGTAGAATTTGAATTATTTTCACGTGATAAGAACAATGAAAAAATTAAAATGTTACAGGTCGCTTCAATTATATACAGGATAAATAATTTATAATGAAAAGCTCTTGTAGCTTGTATTTCGAATGAACAGGAGCAAAGTTACAAAGAACTGAAAACCTGACTTGTTTT
This sequence comes from Thermobia domestica, assembly GCF_964235325.1. Taxonomy (NCBI): domain Eukaryota; kingdom Metazoa; phylum Arthropoda; class Insecta; order Zygentoma; family Lepismatidae; genus Thermobia; species Thermobia domestica. The sequence continues at coordinate 87,772,080 of NC_137463.1, forward strand.
TTCAAAAGGATTTATTTCGAAAGAAAGAAAAAAAAAAAAAAACATCCAATCACGATTATGGTTTTCAAAAGAAATATAGATTATAATGACATTTACAACAATATATCGCAAACCGTTGTGGAGATCCTCTTTAAAATGACGTACTTGTCGAACATTTTTATAGTTCTTACTTCTTTTGGTTCTCTAACAGCGCAGTAAGTTTCTGGTAGTCGCAAACTTTACCGAAGTTTACCATCATGTCTCCGAAACGGTTTGAGATGTGTACGTCTACTGGAAATTATCTACATACTTATATGAAATAATTAACTCAGCATTTTTTGAAATAGTCAAATTTTCAATCCCTTCCAATTTTGTTCACATTTATTCGAAATACATCATATTATGGTCAAAGTATTCGACACTAAGGTATACGGAAGTACAATGAAACGATTAAGTTAAGTATATTACACTCAAAAATGCATGGGCCATTGACTTTAATCTTTTAAAAATTATTATTTTACTTAAAGTTGCATTATTAAGATCCTGCCACTACATAGCACAGATTAAGGGATGCTAGTTTCAGACTGACATTCGAGTAGTGACCAAGAATAGTCAGAAATACTGCATTTTATGTATTTCATGCAAAATAAATTTGATTTAAATCATCAACCCTGCTGTATGGTAAATCAATTCCATTAGGTTTCAACTGCATTTCTGTACACTAAAAATATATATGTGTGTGTATACATTACCGCTTGTAGTATTTTTAGAATCTGAAAGTAAAACGAAGCTTCGAAATCAGTTGTAATTGCACCCTTAGTAAAAATTAAGTAGGAAAAAATAAACTCTTGTTTACATTTCTTAAATACATGCGGTACTTCAGACCTGTTGGAAATAAGAGAGGTAAGATCGCCCAAATCATCAAATCTGAGTCAGATTACTTGTTTTGGGGGAGTCTACCTCATGAAAATACAAAATCAAATCACGAACTTCCAACATTTTTCGGACAATATCACGGCTAAAATAATAATCAATATCGACACATATATATATATTAAAGTATGTATGTGAACATATGGTGAAACTTGCGAATAATTCAAAGTGAATAAGGGACGCATAATTTTCAGTACATGATGTAAAACCCAGTTTTATTAAATATTATTACTATGTGAAACGCTAGATATATTTGAAACTAGTACACTCCGCTTTACTAAAACATCCTGTAGTAACACAGTAATGAGATAATATATACGTACTATGAACCGAAAGTATTTTTAAAAAATAGTGGTTTTGTTCATTGTAAAGCTTATAAACTTCATATGGTCTGAAGCTGAACATATGCTCTACATGTTAGCGCTTGCGCACTGAGCCAACGCCTCTTTGGAAAATATTAGACTATCGAGTCATAAAAAGAAAGAAGAAAACTAACAAACAGATTTGAATTCAACTTGATTGCAAAATTTTGCTCACATTAACAAGCTGGAGTAAATTATAACTGTAAATAAAAATGAACTTATTATTAAAAATATTATTATCGAAAAATTCATCCAAACGCCAAAGACAAATATGGACATTCACTTACCTACTAAGCAGTTTCTTTAGTTCATCTGCTACTGGTTTCAATGTGTATTTTTCATTTCTCCTTCCATCAGGCCGGCCAAGATGTGACATCAACACCACTGACTTCGCTTGCTTATCCAAAGCATATTTAATTGTATCAAGTGCAGCTACTATACGTTGGTTATTTGTGATAACTCCATCTTTCAACGGGACGTTGAAGTCAACTCTGAAAAATATCATATAATTAAATGTATTGCAATAAACTCAGTTTTGAATGAAGGCTGCTTTATTACATACATTCTCTAAAACTAATTTTGTGTGTTAATAAAACCGTAATGCTTGCTACACCTACACATTCTCTGTATGTCATTCGTTTCGATTTTCACTTCACAATTACATATATTTCCAGTTAACGTGGCATATACATATTCTGTGATACAAGTAAAATAATAATAATTTTAACAACAAAATAAATAATTACCGCAAGGTTCTTTATGAAAGTTAATATTTCAATAGCTGCTTTGTTTCACACTTAATTCAAATCCTAGCTAATATTCGTATTGAAGTTAACTGCAATTGCAGAAACCACACAGTTGAAATATTAGCCTTCATACGTAAGGACATTAAGTTGTCTACCGTATACGTTTGCATAATGTCTGCCCTCGAATTTTACATGTAAGATTTTTGATGAAAAAATACGCCGCACAATGTCCGTACCCTAAAAATCAAGACTTTTTCTGCTTGAAAATATAACTTACGGGTATTGGTATTTTATTTCTTGTTATACAAAATCAGTTACATTTCTCTTTAGTCATGATGAATGATTTTTATCTGCGCAAAAAAGAAAACAAACGTATCGTATATACCTCTAAAGAAAGAAATACTGGTTATACTATTTTTTGGAAAAGTATTGAAAATACCAGAAAACCCTCCCTATGATTTTCATCGACCTGAAGAAAGTACATGATAGAGTGCCGTGGGATCTTATTTGGTGGGCAGTGAAAAAAAAAAAAAAAAAAGAAAAGAAAGAAAGAAGAAAAAAAGTGTTCCGAATGCATACATCTCTATAATGCAAGATATGTATGATGGATGAAGCAAAGAAGTGAGGAGTGCGTACGAAATTACAGAAGAGTTCACAGTTAAAGTGAGACTTCATCACCTATAACATATGATATAACAATGAACATTCAATATTCCACATTGGAAAATCAAAGTTTTATGAACTACGGCCTATGTGTGTGCAATGTGCCAATTTTGAACTTTGTAGAACGGAACCAGGGCGTGACATATGACACCTTGATTGGACACATGAATTCGTTAATAGTTGACGATGTACAACTAGAGACCTGTTTGTTTCAGAAAGTACTGACTGCCCTGGAAAGGGAGAACTCGCCTTACAGACACTTAGTTTGGAAAATATAGTAGTACTCTTTAAAAGTTACATATACAACAAGGATGGAAAATAAAAGTCCATTAAGAACAACCGTTGCCATTGATACCTTCATTAACGAACTTGGGAAATGGCCCTAAAGCACTAACTTACCAACATCTGAAGAAATTGCAACAACAGCGTATTGCGGAAATGAAGAAAGTCGTACAGGCTGCACACCTATATGTAGTACTTCACTATGATTTTGCTGAGAAATGTCTGTGATTCCGCCATAAGAAACACAAGGGTATCACTGAAGTAATGATCAAGTTTCAATATTTTACAGGAATCACATATTTTCAAAACAAGACCTCAAGTGCTGCAGTTATAAGTGATAACAGAGGACGTGACTCAACACATGCATTATTGACAATACGCAAAATTCTTCAACATCTGCAATCACAGGAACTGACGAAGTCGGTTGTGCCAATAGTGTGGTCACAGTGCTGCTAGACATGGAAAAGGGCCTGTTGAAGCATCACGATACAAAACAATCTTTCCAGCCCAAGTGCACTTACAATTCAGGGTGCCGAGGATATTACAATAATGGTGAAGCCATACACATTAACAGCTCTCATCCTATTGCCCAAAGAGAAAGTTGAAGAATTCCACCAGCAGAAAGTAGAAGAATGGACAAACCGAAGTACCTCTGTGGAAGAAATTCAGTAGTCACATGTCGAAATTCACAGCGATGGGCGAATTTATATTGCACGAACTTTAAAGAAGAACGAGAAAAAATAAATGTGCCCAACCAAGATCTCAGGAACGGCAAAATATTCAGATACGCCCCCTACAAAGAAAAATGTTTGTGTCCTGTGTGTATGACTGATTGGTAGCTTGCAGAGGTTATCGATTTCAATTATGAGTTAAATGAAATTGGCCTGAACTCTATGCTACTACATGGACCTGCTGCTGGATACAGTTTTGCACCTGCAAGATACTAACACCAGTGCTCATTTCTAATTTGTGATGTTTTAAAGACTGTGGGTGTCCCAGCCCCTATTGGTTCAATAGGAAGGCATCACGCAATATTAAAAAAAAGATACTGATGCAGTTGAACACATTCTTAGTTCATTGAATTGCTAATTTCAGCTCTAAGGACAGTGAACAGAAGTGGTATGCTTGGGACCTTATCATATGTTTTGGAACTTGTACACATATTTTGGAAGTTTTAAACCAACTGTGTTTGAAAACTGTGCATGTTACTTATCTTCATGCAGAATTAAAATGCCATGTTAAATAAAATTAGAGTTTGATTTCATGAGACTAATATGTGAGAATGTAGTAAGAGAAACGGTTTAATGTACGGCAACATTTCCAATTGTTTATAAATCCTGTTTAAACTCAAAAATGGAAGTTTTCCTTTTCAGGGAATGTAGTACTCTATGATATTAATCAACAGGCACAAGATCAACATTTTTGGAATTGGTGTTTTTGAAAACAAATAAATAAAAATAGAAGGCTACAGCAAATTTTTTTCTTTGCTTGCCTCAATTGATCTGAGCTATGCACCTGATTTTTGTCCTGAATCCTCATTGGTTCACAGCACTTAAGATGGAGGCGTGGTCCTGTAATCCAACAATATAGCAAGGTGGGAAAGGTCTTGCATGCTGGTCTGTGTATCTACCAACCGCACCGAAGTCAAGTCCCGGTCCCGGAGCCCAGGTTAACAAGAGTTCCCATCCTTTATAACCTTGGTGTTGGATAAGGGCGCAAAACACAAAAAAACTTAAAACTCAACATGATTCAAAAGACATTATACAAACATTCAAGTTACAGTAAGAAACTAAGAATTCTAACAGCTCACTGAAGTTTCTATAATAATAACGTTACCGAAAGAACAATTAGTCAGTTCAACTCAAAATTTAGTATCAAACGATACCGGTAGCGAAAGTTCTGGTATTAAGCTATCCCAATCCTATGTAATAAACTGGGAAATAAAAACGCGTTATCATGTCTCGACTTTGACATTGCTCTCTCCCAATATGGAGTCAAAGGTCTGTAAACAAAGATGACGTAAAGGTCATCACGGATCTGTCTGCACGTTACACTTCCACATGTTATAAAGTCCAATTGTCTCTTCCGAGTTACATAATACAAATAAGCTGTTAAGATCACAGAGTCCATACATGACCATTATCTTCTTACTCTCTGTAATCATAAGCCTAAATCCACTTTTTGGTGTAATAATTCTATCTGTCTTTTATGCTTTCATCGCTTACTGAAAGCATAAACAAAACTTTAAAAAAATAATTAAAAAATCCCTGGCACGCAATGTCAAATAGCTTCCCAGACAGCCCTTAACCCACTCAGTATAGGTGCACTTTCGAGGACAAATCACTACAATGACTACACATCATCCCTTACTGTCTCATAACACCTTTAAGGTATAAACGACTTTTCAATTTTATTAGGTATGCTAGCACGAGAGGATTTGTTTCGTAACCAAGCAAGGAGTATGCGAACCGTAGCTAGCAATAACAAGCAGATGTGCGCGAATAACAAATATCGAAGGGACAGTGTTAGTCACTCATTTACAGTGTCAGTTTGTTTGCAAACCGTAGTTTATGATGCTTTGTATTTATCTTCGGACGTTTTTAGTAAGGACGCAAGAATGTTCGTACCCTTTGAAATCCCCTTTTTCTCTACACATTTAGGTTTTGTAACATTCGAAAGGATTCACGTATTCTTCACTTTTCCATACTTGAACTAAGCACCTCAACATCTCGACTCTGTGGTTGAACGATCACCACTGTTGCGAAGGGTCTCATGAACTACGTCTTATTTAGCCTGCCGGACATGTATTCGTGAAACGTTAAAGATAAAAAAATTTCCCTCGGAAATATTATGTGTTTTACTACCCTAAACTACGAATATGTGCGTAATCTTTGTAAGGCCTGAGTAAAGGTGTCACATATAATATGTATGTATAATAATATGTGTGCCACATATATGAATCTTGCAGATAACTGTATCCAAGTGTTTTAATCTATTCGAGAGAAGGCAGGCGAATAATACAGAGGATTAAGGCTGTTGCTACCTCTTCGCTGAGTCGAGTTTTCCCCTATTTAATAACATTGGAACTTTTTTTGTGTTTTTCTCGGTAAGCAATGAACAAATCCTTATAAAAATTTGCATGGAGTCAGGTCGATAATAAAGGATTCGTTATATGAGCTTATAATTTTACAAAAAGCCTCCAATTAAGTTATTCATTCCCCCCTTTTTTTCATGTGAAGATTTGCAACAGTGCGATCTCTGCTTCTCCCTGTTTGTGTTAGCAGCGTGAGGGAAATTCGGGCTAGCCATTTAAAACAGGTTTTTAAACTCTGTCCATATCACATCTGTGGAATGAAATTTTCTAGCCCTCTCGTCTTTTTCGAGGACAGATTTATGGCACTGAGAAGGAGGGGCGCTCTTTATTTTCTTTGCTAAACCTATTGCTTTTAGTATATTCGTCCAGTCTCACTCGGAGTATTTGTGGTTACTTTCAAATGTAGCAAGGTGCCTCTTGCATCTCATGTATTTCAGTCTTACACCTGGTGATTGGTTATACAAATATAAACTAGCAGACGATTGTGATAGCAGATAAATTTCCTGTGTAGGGGCCGCGGTGGCTCAGTGGTAGAGTGTTCATCTCAGGTGCATGGAGTCCTTCGTTTGATCCCAGCTCGCGCTAAGTGAACTTTGTGGTGGACAAACACCGTGTGCATGGGTTTTCTCGGGGTTCTCCTGTTTTCTCCCACTTTCTTCATTTCACCATTTCATTCATTACTTATCATCACCGTCTCCTTTAGCCTAACCGGCATAATTGTGGGACGTAAAACTTACAGATTTCATTTCATTTTCAAATTTTCCTGTGTGAAATAATAATAATAATAATAATAATAATAATAATAATAATAATAATAATAATAATAATAATAATAATAAATAGGAAATTCTTGACACAAGCGATTGTAACGAGCAAGAAATATCAGTACGGCTTGGCACTGGTAATTTAGTTAAAATTTGTGGTCACCACATCGATTCCTCTTTGCCGGTGTTTCCCTGACCAGAGACTGGCCGCGCTGCCGACACCAGTGGGGTTTTCACATTGAAAACACCAGCGCTCTTTGACTTTTGTAACCTCACGGAAACAGGTAAACCAGTGAAGATAGCATTTTGGAATAATTATATATATGTATATGCAGGCCCGTATCCAGGAGGGTCTAGGGGTTTCCCCCTAAATTTTCGTTGGCCCCCCTAAACTTTTCATGGTAGGCTTGCAAATGAACTATAATATGGTGATAAATTATGATATGGTTGGATCGGGCCCCCTAAATTCAGCCGCCCCCCTACATTTTTGGGCTGGCTACCGGCCGGTGTATATATATTTGAAACTGTGAATAGTAGTATAGAATGTTTATGCTAAATAATAGTAATTTCATTTTTACCACATACGAAGGAAACTTAGAAATAAACTTTTTTTGTTACACAAAGGTGTTCTTAGCGTGAATGCTGTCGAATTCTATACCTAATGATGACAGATTTTTCGGTGTTGTTTCGGTATCGTGAGGCAACTGGGAAACTGAAGAAGTGACCACACATTACCCTTCTAACAGAGCACATTTGTAGGAGAAAGTGAAGTGTAATATCAGTGATTCTTTTACTACATAAGAAAACATCTATACATAATGAAATATGTAGTGTTAATGTAGATCCAAACGTCATTTTCTTGATAACGTCTTTTCTTGGTTATTAGTTTTCGAAATATGAATAGGGACTTATTTCTTGGTAACAGGAAATAGGGACTTATTAGTGTTACCTGCTAATAATAACCTTGTAACTTACGCATTCTAAATAAGAAATATTTATTTTCCAGATGGTGAACGCGAAATTTCATCTATAGCTACATATATATAAATAGTACAACACATAAGCTTATTAACAGAGTAATTTTAATTTTATGCATTATTTTTTTCATGCTTCATTTTAAAATATAGGGCTTTTTTTGTTGAGGTACACCAGTTTGTCAATGTCATACATATTAAACTAAAGCATTACCGTATGAGTATAAAAGTATGTGATGGAATACTTTGTTACATCAAGCCACAACATTATGTAAATGAAGTTATTAGAAAAATAATAAACAAGCAGTATAATCAAAATGCTAAATATCACCGAAGCACTATTCACAATTTAAATATCTATGAGCATACTCCAAAATCCCTAGGTAAGTTTCTACATTGGAAAAAAAGCAAACAAAATTCACAAGGCCACGCTAAACATAAATACAGGAAAAGTTAAATAAAAAAATGTTATTAGTAAAATTTATACTCTTCCCCTCCAAAATTATGTCTCAAATCAAGTAAGTAACTTCTTAAATTATACTGGTCTACGACTTTTTAATTTTGTTGATAAGTGGCCAAAGTTACACTCGAAGTATTGACTTCAATCAATACAAATAAATCAAACAAAACATTATCATTTCACATTTATTTATACAATGGGTATGTCATAGTTTTTTTAAAAAAACAATTTTCATTTCATGTATAAATTTTAAAAGAAATAATTCGGTTTCAAATGTTACTTTCACGCAAAAAAGAAAGAAAAATATGCTATGGTAAATTAAAGTGAGATTACAGCGTTACAGTACATAAAAACTATTTTTTGTTATATTATACTATGTACATTGTAAGATCAAACCACAAGTTCTCTAAATGTACACATTCAATTTTAAAGAGTAGTTCAAATAAGATGCTAACGAAATTTTGCGGACAACTCTCGAAACTTATCTAAGAAGCAACTTTAAAAAATTGACAAAAGTTATAGATATACTTCATGAGTGAGTAAAGAAAGAATACAAATATAGATTAAAAAGAGATCTTTTTAAAAAATCTGCAGTTAACAGGAATATAGTTAAACAAATCTAAAAGATTCTATAAAATAGATTTAAACAAATCTTCAATCAGATCAATTGATTTCCTAAATTTTCTTTGTATCGCCTTATATATAAATATAAAAAATACATAAGAACAAGAATTTTAGGAATAATCCAAAAAATGGATCAAAAGATAGCGATCTTGGCTAAGAATTTTAAAAATGATCCAAAAAGTGCATAAAAAGATTGCGATCTTGCCAATAATTAGTTTTTGATCAGGGGCCACAAAAGTTAGCAACGGTTTCTAAATCAAGTTTTCGTATTTTTTACGGAATAAGCACATCATACTGAGTAAATTGTTAGTTTGGGTTTGGCTACACTACCTGTAGTTCTCCAGATATAAGGCATACAAGAAAATGTTTGATTGTATGAAATATATTGGATTTTTTGGATCAGGGCTCACTAAATTTTTGAATGGGCCCTAAATCGAGTTTTCGTATTTTTTGCGGAATAAGCACATCATGCGGACTAAATTGTTACTTTTGGTTTGGCTATACTATATGTAGTTCTCAAAATATGGGACGTACAAGAAAATGTTTGAATGGATGAAATATATTGAATTTTTTTGGTTCAGGGCCCACAAATTTTTTGAATGGCAGCTCAATCTTTTTTTTTTTTTTTTTTTTTTTTTTTTTTACGGAATAAGCACATTATACTGAGTAAATTGTTAGTTTTGGTTTGGCCACACACTTTGCAATTGTCAAAATATGGGGCGTACAAGAAAATTTTTGATTGAATGTAATATTTTGAATTTTGTGAATCAGGGCCCACAAAATTTTTGAACGGTCCTTAAATCGAGTTTTTGTATTTTTTACGCAATAAGCACATCATACTAAGTTAAGTTTGGGTACGCTATATGTAGTTCTCGAGATATAAGGCGTACAAGAAAAATATATTTTTGTCTGAAATATATTGGATCTTTTGATCCAATAGGGTCTAAATGTATCCAATATATATTGGTGTTGTTGTCCATTATTATGTTTGATCTAAATCTATAGTTGACTGGTAATATGTACTATTTTGAGCACTATTTGTTGTTACAAACGATACACTTTATTTTAAATTGAAATATAATAAATAAAATACAAATAATTCTCTTAGCAAGATACGTCACTATAAAAGTAGCTTTTCTTTTACCAGTATAGAAGTTTATTATAAATACCTCATATGTAGATAAAATGAGCACTGGAGTCAAGAAAGGTATGTCTCTTCATGTTTTGAAAAATGTAATAATAATAATAATAATAATAATAATAAAGTGACATTCGCTTTCGTATACATTAACAGTATCTTTATTCAATAGAGACAGTTCGCTTCTAATTCCTTATAACTGTCTATACTTGACGGGGGGAAAAGCTAATGTAAAGAAGAATGGATCTGTTCTCGCTGTGTTTATTTTTTTCTGCTTTCAGCAAAGAAAACGTACTCCAACGCTTCCTCACTGAAATGCCATAAATATGTCATTGTTGAAATGGTCCCCTCACAGCTGTGGACAATGTTGAAACTTCAAAGTAACCCTCAGTTACTCGCCGCAACCTGCTAGAAGAGAGAACGCAGTGTCGTCAATGCGTTGTTGCAAATCTTCACATGAAAAAAAGGGGGGAATGAATAACTTAATTGGAGGCTTTTAGTAAAATTATAAGCTCATATAACGAATCCTTTATTATCGACCTGACTCCATGCAAATTTTTATAAGGATTTGTTCATTGCTTACCGAGAAAAACACGAAAAAAGTTCCAATGTTATTAGATAGGGGAAAACTCGACTCAGCGAAGAGGTAGCAACAGCCTTAAAGCAGCAAAAACCCACAGACGGACTTCAATTCTGGTAGTTTCAACTGACGAAATTAAATCTACGAAGGTGATCACTGCTACTTCAGTAAATATACAAAAGTAGCGTTGTTTGCAACAGTACTTCTGCAAGTAAAATACAGCATCCAGTGTTTTCCTTCTTGAGCTACATGGTGACAACGTTACATTTCTCAATTCATTTATTATCTTATTTAAGGGTTACAGGTCAAAGGAGCGCGTTTACCAAAACCAGTAATACAATATAGCAATGCTGTCCTAATAGCCTACCGTTGTCGTTGTTATATCATGACACCTTAATTAAAGTTATGTCGTGTCCATAGGTTAAGTTTCTCCCACATTAGTCTTTCTTCGTAAAGTTACAGAATTATTTACAACTCCTTCAAATATAATGTCCAGAATATGACACCCTGACTAATACCACTAGATAAATTATTATTTACAATAATGTAGTATGTAACAAAACATGTCTACAGATCGTCATTTGCCACAATAGATTACGATCGTCATTTGCTCCCCTCTCCGGTCTAACGGCTAATGCGTGCGTCTTCGTTGTATGAAGTCCCGGGTTCGATTTCCGGTGGGAGAGCACAAAAAAAATAATTTCGCAACTGGCTTAACCTGCGCTCTGTACACAGCTCATCATTCACATATGAGCATGCATCTCCTTGTCATTCCTCACAATATATGTACACTCATGTCCAAAATTATTGTCGCACGTCTATAAATATGTTGTTGTAGGAATATAATTTGATAACGAATTCAGCCGGTATTTCTTATAATGTTAGAATGTGTATAATCGGCAAAGGTATGTGTGTGACAAATTTCATGTCAAAAGAGCAGTAAATAAGAACAATAAAACGAAAGTAAAACATTCTTCTCCATTTAGCAACATTTTGTTTTACTCATTCTAATTTTCGTATTTATAATTGTTTTCCTATGAAATTTACCACAAATATAAATTTCCAGATTATACACATAGTATTAGTATTAAAAGAACCCTGCACAATCATTATCAAATTATATTCTTACAAGAAGACAGTTACAGATATGCGACAATCATTTTGTACACGAGTGTACATGCCCCTTTACAGACACAAGTGAAAAATGTCTTGATAAAAATCAGCAAGAGGTACCATAAAGGGGAGGGTTTTTTCGTTTATTTTTTCAATATCTCGCACCATTTGCAAAATTTAAGCCTATTTCCGGTTGGAGCATCTAATTCATGTATTATTAGTGTTTTCTTTCTTCTTGCATGCAGTATGTAATAAGCAAATACATTACACATACAAAATTATATTGACAGTGATAAATTGTGTTCATTGAAAAAAAAAAAAAAAAAAAAAACAATAAAGATTCAGCTTAGACTGGAGAAATGGTTATCCTTCGTTTTCATCATCATTTGGGCAAGAAACAAACGCCTGAAAGATATGCTACTCCCATATACAATTATGTGGTGTTGGAATGCATAACTCATAGGACGTGATGCTTTATTCTTAAAATTTTAACACTTCCAGTGTACCCGTAAAAATGCAATAAAAAATAATGACTATGCTTTTAAATATTCAATTAGAACTGGCAAATCTACACAAAATTTGGAATCGACCAGTGAAAACGACATGTTTCTAGCACTTGTGATCTTCGAAATCTCATTATTGAAAGGATTGGGGACAAATACATAAACTTTTCTTTGGAGACATATAAACCTAGCATTTCAATACACAGATCATTCATTCTCATTAATCGTTCGTTTTGTTTATCCTAAGGCGCATAAACTTTGGACGTTACACTAAAAATTTTGATACGTATTTCCGCCAGAACTTTCGGCATGATTTGTTTCCGGTAGGTTCCAGTTCCAAAAATAAGCTACATACGGAACTTGCAATACTAATGTTTTACGGTGACAATTTGCTTATAAATATTATAATGGAAGAAAAACAAAGATTTATCTGAGTTTTTGAAAAAGGAAAGAGCAAATAGATCAAACATAATTAAAGGGGAGAAACATATTTACATGAAAATAAAGTATACTTTATTTCCAGACTTATAGTTTGGAATCAAGTGTGAACTTTAGATCCTCGCATTTAAGTTGAGAGGACGTTATGAAATCACTTTTGACCTATCCGTAATATACCTCACTTCAATTATCAGTCTTTCATGATAATTAAAGCATATATTTTACAAAATCGTGCTCATCTTATGATGTTGGGTAAACACAAAAAGTTTTAATTTTAAACTCGGAACAATGAACACAATAGATATCCGCGTTACCAATTAAGTTTCATGAAAGAGACAAACTAGTATACCTAGGTAATATAAGTATCATTTCGAAAACAAATTTACATTTGGAACAGTGTAAATGAAACATTTGGATATCCTTTCTAAGCGATAAACTAAACATGATCTCACCGATAATTTTGTAATCTTACATCCGATATTAAAAAAGAAATTATTTATATGATGCGTGTTATGATCTTCCGACAGCATAGAATAATGAACTATTAAAATATTTTACATGATATTAAATCTGATTTTACATGATATTAAATTTGATTTGATTTTGAGCATAGCGTCCTTTTCAGCAGCGACGCTGAGACATGGACCTACAGCTTAATGCAGAATCCGAACATGAACTCCCGACAGTAATCGAACCTAGGTCTCCCACGCCAAAGGCACGCACGCTAACCGTTTAGCCACGAGGGAGCTCATATTAAATTTGACATTGCTTTTTTTTTTCTTTACATTGTCAGCGATCATTTCGGATATGAATGCCGGGATCACTTAAAAGTGCAAGGTTGTAACATTTTTTTACACACCTGTTACAAATACAATATGTAATCAAGTAATATTTAAATTTGTTTAGGTAATAGTATACATGAGAACCCCCTGTCTTCCGTGCGCGAGGATACTTCATATTATATATTTATACGTTACCAAATTAAATCACTGCGTTGTCTTCATTATACGTGCTTAACATTCTATTTTTACTTTCTAGAATAAATTTTGTTGATTTCGATTCGAAAAATGTTAAATATTTTTAAATTTATATCATGATGCAGACCAAAATCCTTGTTGCATATAATGTAATGCGCTATAGCATATAAAGTACAAGGGCAAATAGGTACGGTCTTTTTTATTTTCGTATCAGTGGATAAGTAAATGAAAGTGGGTTTGTTACCCCTTTTCTAAGTTCGTAGATACTCAATGAATAATCCCTAAAAGTATGAGCGTCCAGCTTCTTCTGGAACTCAGACGGTCTTACGTATACTATATCCTTTGTTTATACTGGATAAGAATAAAAAATTGCTCCGCAGAATACCAATTTATTAATAGCTGAATCAGAAAATTACACTTTTTATTATTATCGTTCACTGACACTTGCCGCTATTTTCTGAAATTGTTCTATTTAGTCATTATTGGTAAAGATACACTCACATACCTCATGAGCACCCTCTTATTTGTTACATCAACTGCATCAATGCTCAGTTTATTTAAAGCCATCCTGAAAAATGAGTTAGAATGAGCCGCTCGAGATCCAAAATTCCTTGTTAAGCCACCAATGAAGGTCACCTTCAGACTCACTCCAGACGGAGCGACGGTGCTCCATCTATCGATATACGCTAGAATCGAAACAAATTTCAGCACCATCGAATTCTCGAAGCACCAGCAACGAACCAAACTCTGATATCAAGTGCTTCTTCTCAACATCCGACACCGTTTTCAGATAAAAATTGATGCTGAACTTTAACATTTGCTCCTGGATAATATTAGCTGTCACTGATAAATCTGGGCTGACAGCATGCTGCTAAACTGCATACAACCACTATACTTAAGAATGACATTTTAAAATATCACGAGATTAAATACTGATGCAAAAGGCAAAAACTAATTGTTATAAAATATTATCTCTAGTTTGCATCAATTTTTGTTAATATTATCTTGTTACATAATATATTTACAGAATGTCTATCGCCTCGAGTAGCCGTATGGTCAGCACGTGGCCCTGCGAGCACCATTACGTGTCGTTCAGGTTCAGGTTCAGGTTCAATTGCCCTTTTCCTAATCTAGTAAATCATGCATGAATTTAGAGCACTGAGTCCTGGGTGCAATTCCCGGTTGGAAACACATTGCAGTGGTTCGGATCTCCCCTTAAACTGTACATCTACGTCTCAAACACCTTGGCGTGGGAAAGGGACGACAAAATCCAACCAGTCAGTAGCGCAAATTGCGTTTTCAGACATTTCACATGTAAATATATGTTTGACTGTTTATGCTTAAAGAAAGGATGTTCAAAAAATCCGATCTATCGAAAAATGTGAATAGGCGAAGTTAAAATGATATTGCGCAAGGGGAGCCTGTCAAGGTGACCAGAACTTTTACTTTCAAAAACGGGACGCATACGAATCGGCGACGGGGGGGTGACTTCCACATTGCAGTTTGGGAATCAGCAGTGTTTTCAATTTACAAAATACACAAGTAAGAATGATAACACAGCGTTTCTAACTTAAGTACTACCCAACAATACTTTTAACTACTTCAACACTCAGAATTCCCACTTGAACCACAGAACACTCTATTTTGATTTGAATATTCAGAAGTTCTAGGCACGGCTGAACCTTCCCAATGCGTGTTGCTACGGAAGAGTGTAGAATTAGCATTGACCATTTATATTTTGAATAATAGGCCTAATTACGGGACACCTGGGTCATGTTTGCTTAAAAACGGGACATTTAGGCGTCCCGTTTGAGAATCAGAAAAAACGGGACAACGGTTGAAAATAAGGGACTCTCCCGGCTAAAACGGGACGTCTGGTCACCTTGAGCCTGTCCTCCTTAAATTTGCTGTGCCCCAGACCAAAATGCATCAATGTGTGTGTTATATTAATGCAAGGTAACATGTTTTACATAATTGTAAAAGATCTTGATTTTAAATTAATTTTAAGCCTTTTAAGAAAGTACGAGACGAAGAAATGTAGAAGGGAACGAGTGATATGTAAGTAGAATACTCATTTTTTATAAAGCGATTTGTTGCTACCTCCTCAATGGCAGCATAGATAAAATATAGCGAGTGGAACTGAATTACTATAATCATAGTAAGAGCAATGACGTGAAACCAATATGGATTTAGAAAAGGTCGAAACCATAAAGAATACAGAACAAGTGTCAATCCATGATTTCCGATAGAATTTAAGACATACTTTCTGTGTCTGGATTGACGTCAAGGGAACTAGCCTGGATTGACATCAAGACAGCGTTGATGATGATGATGATGATGATGATGATGATGATGATTATTATTATTATTATTATTATTATTATTATTATTATTATTATTATTATTATTATTATTATTATTATTATTATTATTATTTAGTACTAAAGGATATATTGTCGATGCTATTGGCGAACAGCAGTCTACAAATGTGCAAAATTTTAGATTTTTTTTTTTTTTTTTTTTTTTTTACTTTACCGAAAAATAACGGTAGTAGTGCAGGTTGATATAATCACCAGTGAATGGTTTCAGGAAGGTAGTACAATACTATTCTCATCTTCTTCTTTGTAAATAACTAGTACAAAGTTCCTGAATATCCTTTGTAGGTGCGGGTGCTATTTTATTTCTGAATTTTGTATTTTTACTTTCGAGCAGTGATATAAGAGGAAAAAAAACTATAGTGACCCTGAAAAAAAAAAACAATTTGAGATTTCAGCGGATTTACACATTTCGCGTCTCCACCATGCCATAAAAAAGGGTTTTTGAGTGTTTTCGCGTCTATTTCATAACTTAATATTCCATTAACAGCCATATAATTAGTACGTCCTAAGTAGTTTTCCAAAACAAAATCTACAAGCAGTAGTTTATTCTTAAGAATGAGATTTTTCGAGCTAGTTTTTCAAAAGCCTCTGAGGTGACTTTGCTCATATTCAATCTATTAAATATAAAAATGAAAAATATTTTGTTTGTGAACGCACCACAAGAAAACGGTTGAGCCGTTTGAAGTGAATTTTGGAACATAATTAATACCTACCTTTAGGGTCGAGTCTATTATATGTGCAACACGTGTATTTGCACTACGCAGTAAGTTTTGGGGGTGGCTACAGGGTGGCACCGAATCGACTGATACATTTCAAACTTGAATATTTCGAAGACATAATAACTTATATTGGTTGGCGGGGTGGGAACCGAAAGAGGAAAGAACGACACGTTATATGGTCAGTCGAATCGAGTGTTGGAGCACAGAACATCGTGTTAGCTCAGTTCCAGTTATTACGAAACTAAGTCTGTGGCAAAAGTGCAACTTTTTTTTTTTTTAGACGAAACTATAATGTTGGTCTATTCACGTTCTCAGGAGTTCACACTATTCTTACAGTTCCATGTTTCACATCCAACACACTACTAGTCTCTTCAAATTTCTTCACTCAAGCCAATATGGTGTTCCGAGACGGAACCTTACTACGTTTATCAATATTAAAATTTCATCTAAAATAATGTTGCACTTCTGGCACAGACTTAGTTTCATAATAACTAGAACTGAGGTAGCATAATGTTCTGGTCTCCAATTCTCCATTGCGACTGACCATATAACGTGACGTTCTTTCCTCTTTCGGTCCCCACTCCGCCAACCAATATATTCATATTCATATTTATTTGCCTGTTCATTGCTTATAATATGTGGATATTCCCCAATTAACATTTACAGTTGTCATATATGGATATTGTAAGGATCCCCACATCACGACAGGCGCACGTGTCAACTCAACACGGGCTATTGATTATAAACAACCTAGCAGACAACAAGCCGACACGAAAGACAGCGAGGAACGCCGAAAGAAGACGGACCTCACGGAAAGACCTAAAGAGGACAAATAAAAGGAGGACCACCGAGGGACCCGGTATCAGTCGTCCAACTGATCGAATCACCTACACCGCCCTGAGGTCGCACCAGCGGCGTAGCGTAAGGGAACGCCGGTATGCCCGGCATCCCCTGTTAATAAGAAAAAGTACGTATTTCATTATATATAAATTGTTTGCTTGTAATTATCACAATTATTTCCACCGCAATCTTCTGGCGCGCTCTCTCGACTTACTTTGACAAGATGAACCTACGCATGCGCGTCGCTCAGATGCACATTTTCTGTCTTTCCTCCTGTCGTATGCTATTTTCCTCGGGCTTCCAGGCCTATTGAAAGCATCGGGGTTTTCGTCTGCTTTCTGTTGAATGCGCATGCGCAATACTTCCCTTCTCACTCCTCCTCATCCCTTGCAACCAAACATTTGCTTTAGATATACGCTGGCATATTCAAGTATTTCCAACTGTATATATTTTGAACTAAGCTACAGTTTCTGAACAGAACGTACGAGCCCTAATATAAAGGAAATAGAGCAAAACGGAAATGGTTAGTTCAACGCATTTTTGAAGCATGCCGGTTATGTAAATAATAGTATTAAAATAGTTATGTCTTAATCGTAACTAAATGCATCGTAATTGTAATCTTCATCGTAAAGGAGCTCACAGACACAGGCATAAATTTAAAGCATTCTGTAGAATTACGGTCACCGATCTGGTAGGATAAGAGAGCCACCACTCCCCGTCACTCGCAAAGATGGTGCCAGGGCCCTTCAGTCACTGGCACAAATCTCGGGGACATAAGGGGAACATGTTCCCTACAATCTTGTCCCCCCCCCAATAATCCGATTTGAGATTGTGATGATGATTATTTCTACCCGACTGCCACAAAGGAAACTGATGTCCTTTGACTTGTTTCATTTTTTAAAAAGAATCGTATTCTTTAATATTTCATTGTCATTAATTATTAGTAGTCTATTTTCAACTATTTGTTTAATTCCTGTAACAATTCCTATAATGCTATTGTGGTAATCTTAATTTTGCTGAGATAAGAGTATTGTTGCGCCAAATATAGGCCTGATTGATTTTCTTCCATAATTTTGGGGAAGTCATTATTTGTATTGTTATAAAACAATTGTCCTAAAATTTTAATGTGGATCATTGTGGATGCGTAAGTAGAAACATGTCAATTATTATTATGCATATATTCAAATTTCAGAATGTGCTCACGGCACTGAGTTGTAATAATGATATGTACCACTATTTCATCTACATCATTTGGTATATAGTATACGAGTACAACAGGTTTACTTCAGAAATCTGATTCATCTACTGTAATATGAGTCTCTTCTCCCTTCCCCCCACAATAAGCCTTAAAATGTGCCCTCCTGCCGATGTTATAGACAACTCTGCTCCCCTAATCCTCCACAGCATTTTTTTCAACTTCATAAATATTTTGAACATCGTTAAAAAAAGGAAAGGATTATGGGAACAGTCTTACCCATCCCACGAACGTTGAAGACAGATTTGCGCCCTTGACTTCAGTATCTGGATACAGATACAGGCCCCCAGAGTTGGTTTAAGTGCTTTGTATTTACATCTTCAAATGATATATACACTCAGGTCCATATTCACGAACGGGCATCTGAGTTCCGGACCCAAGATGACTAATTTCTAGGGGCGATTTTTTTTTTTTTTTTTTGAAAGAACGAGATTGACGTGTGGTATGTGGAGAAAAAAGCCGCCCACCAGAAAGAAATTAAGGGAACGATACTGGTTCATACAAAAGTGGGACCTAGTTTTCTCGTCACAACGGTAGTGGCAAGAAGGAGCTGAGACAATTGGTTATTAAATTCGAACGTAATCCACGCATTCGCTTCTCTATGCCCCTCTAGACCTCCAATTAGGGGGGCTTCCTCCTAAATTTTGTATAACCCTATATTTCCATTCGGAATAGCTATGTATTGCTGCTTGCAGTAGTACTATATCGCACAAATGACTAACTTTGGCATCCCCCTTTCGGAATATCACGCTACGCTACTGGGTCGCACTGGACTAGGGGTACACCTATCCTTCCCGAGGTCGCACTGGACTAGGGGTCCTTTCTAAAACCAAGTCTCGCGAAGCTTCCTTGAGCTGAGGGGGCTATCCTTCAAGACTCACCGGAACCGGCAGGTGTCTTGGAGACTGCCTTGAGAGAAGGGGCACCGTGCAAAACACCTATTCTCCTCTTACTTGAACATTAACAAGAGAAAACACTATTTACTCTTTGTAATCAAAAACGTTTTGTATTTTACAAATTTTTATAATAAATTGATGAAGGATATAAATTTCGGTCCATTATTGACTTTACCAAAATCATTACAATATTCTCTATATGATATCACTTCTTGTTGGAACTAGACTTCATGATGATGTTAAATAAATTTCCTTCTATTTGCACATTGCGCATTTCGTTGCATTTGTTTAAAATTTTGTAGACAGTGTTAAAACAAACGTTGATGGTTGTTAAATACATGAATGAAACAAAAGCTCAATTCTCTTATAATAACGAACACCTGCTCTAATTGGTTATTTATTATAGTTTAGATATGAAAACTTGCCTTATCTTTGTGATAAGCAAGGTTTTTTTTATCATAGAGGTTGAAATAAGTATCTTCTTTTAAAAACGAAGAAAAAACTAGAAAGAAAAAAGGCTTCTTACATTGATTGCAACTTGATATAAAATCATATAATAAACATTACATTATTTCCTTTGCAGGGGTGTTTCCTTTGCCGTATCACTAACGTAATATATATTTTTTTCTTCGAAAAAAGAAAAATTGGATAACAGACATATTGAAATTGAATTCGAATTCGATGTCATCATTCTCGTAAGAACTGGATTTGAATCCCTCTTTCTTCTTCGTTCAATAGTGCAGTGATAACTATTTAATCGTGACAAACTGACAATTAATAAGTTAAAATATTTCAACTTCGTAATATGTTACACAAAACTGTCGGGTCCCACATATCAGTATTGAAAAAAGCCCAAAAACAACGCAATATTCTGTAACAAATATTGCGTAAATATTTAGAAAGTGGAGAAAAACAGCACATGATAGTGTAAATGAAGTCATAGCAATGACTTCTAACAGTAGATCCAACAATACTGAAATTACTATCAGTATGTGCACATAAAAAGTCCAACCAACAAAAATTAAATAATGGATTTGAATTTCATATTGATCTGGTGCCGTAGAATTAGTCATTAACCCTTTTAGGATTTTTGGTAACTTTTGTTAGCATGGCATAGTATCGTCTTTGACCGCTTATTTAGGTTCTGTAACAGGTCTTTAAGCCGGTTTTTCTATTAGTCAAGTAGGATGGACCAAAAAACACCTCAGATCCGTTTTGGAACCGGATGGTCAACTTGGCGGCGCAAGTGGGGGCGGAGGGGCGTGACTTTTTTCTAAAGACAAATTTCAAAAACAAATTCATGCCTATAGTTTTCACGATATCAAATTGGAACTTTGCATACGGATTGTGCATGAGCGTCCGCAGGGGGGGGGGGTCGAACGGGTCGACCGACTCCCCTAGAATCTAGTGAGTACAGGCTAATATTTCTAAAATAAGAAGTAATTGTTTCAAATAAAAAAGTGTATGTATTTTTTAAAGAAAGAAGGATGTTTATAAAACTGGAGCTTCATATTGTTTAAATACATAAAACATCTACGCATTTCCACTTGTGTGCTAGTTTATATATATATACGTCGACCTGATGCAGAGATGTAAAATGCTTATTATTACAATATCTTGAAATTGTTTTCTTGGCAGTCAAGAACAGATTACTTTGACCTGCTAGACCTCTTGGTGGGTCTTCCAAATCAAATGTCAGGAAAATAAGGTAGACTACTCCGTCTTCCCAAGTGACCAAAACTTCTTCGAAGAAAGAGGAGGAGACACACTCATCGTTAAAAATATGCATTGCTCTCTCTCTCTCTCTCTCTCTCTCTCTCTCTCTCAATTTCTGCGTTTCTTATATAAAATCCCTACAAACACGTGACTTGGGTTGGTCAAATGCACAATTGAAAATAAATATTTGATTTCAGCGGGCGGTTTCCTCTATATATCGAACAAAGTCGTTGTTGTGTCTTCCCAGGAAAGCAAGGACAAACGGAACATCTTTGAAAATAAAGGGGGGACATGAGTTCGCTGCCTTAGGGATGGCTCGCTCCAGTGATTTATTTGTGGATTTTGTAGAAGGGGGGAATATTTATGCAAGATTGTGTTCCGTATAGCAGAACAACTTTAAAGTGGGGTTAGGACAACGTTATTTTTAAACCTGAAATTATGGTATTAGTTTGATAGGCGACCCCCAAGTTCACATTTTTTTTTAACTTTTTTAATGCGGTTTTCGACGTTGCTCTACCTTCAGACGAAAGCCTGTTACTTTGTGTACCGGAATTATTTGCCTTTTCATCCTTAGGAGCTTTTCTTTTATTAAAATATAGTCTAATATCCATTTCCTTATGTTCTTTCTAACGTGCTTGTCAAGGAAGAAGCTACCAATTCAAACTGCAGTGGCTGCTCACTGATAGCTGAAAATATTTATTATTATTATTATTATTATTATTATTATTATTATTATTATTATTATTATTATTATTATTATTATTATTGTGCTATTCAGATGAAGAATGATAAGCAGTGGTATCAGCTGCAAGATTTTCCTTCTAGAAACAATTCTATAAACAAGACCAGCATAGTTCGCGACAATAAACATACTAAAATAATAAAAAAAAATGTTACTAAAACATGAAGTTGAATCATTGTACTTTAAAACAGATTGTATAGCGCAAGAAAGGTGGAAAATATCTTCCCAGGCTGGGAAGACTAAATTAAACCTAGAGACAGGGAAACCAAAACTTAGAAGGGGGGAAATTCCCAGGCTTCCCTGGCTACAAATAAATCCCTGGCTCGCTCCTTGTTTTCTCTGTTGAAACAAGGAAAAGGACGGTATTCATTGCCTCCCTCTTTCCTCGCCCTTACTCGTATGCAACTCTGGTTTATCTGAATGTGAACTTGTTGAACAAAGCTTTGAAGGCTGTTCTACCATGGCAGTAATGGAGTGCAAAGTATTATTAGCAAAAAGTATCCAAAAGCATTTTTTTTTTTTACAACTGCGCCACACATAAGCTAAATCTTGTTAACAAATTGTATTCCGTTTCCGACATATGCAACACCGTCGACTCTGTTAAAGAAATCATTACTTTCTTTCGTGAAAGCCCATTGAGAAGGAAACTTGTGCCTAGCATCCCACTCCTAACAGCATAATCACATAGCAGGCATATGCCTATCATATTCCATCAGGTACATAGAAATGTGTCCAGTTATATACCTCTGAGAGAAAAATCACATGGATGGCAAGTGATAGTCACAGTCTATGTCCGCCCCTAGACACATGCCTAACACGTACCTGGGGAACGTGCCTAGTATGTTCTAGGTATGTTCCCCGTGCCGTAAGCTTCAATGAACCACAAAATTACTCCCCCGAAATATGTTAAATCGCCTATATGCGTAATGTGTTTACATTAAGGTGAGTCTAAAAACACTTAAAAGAAATAAAATACTCCAGGGTGGGCGCGAACCACCAACCTTTGAATTACTAGTCACGTGCTCTACCGACTTGACCACGGAGGTGAAGACAATGTTGCTTGTAGAGGGATAAATTGTTGAGGTTTTTTGAGTTTGGCTAATCAGAGTGCTCCTTGAACCGTTTATATTCGACGATAATCGTTTGGAATCAGATAAAATCTACTCGCCATCTAATTTTATAGCAAAATGACGAGTGTCTATTTACCTTATTTCATGGTTCTTCCATATTCACTTTCAAATGATCGGCGACAGTTGCCATCTAATAAAGCAGGAGCGTCATTTCAGATTTTGCTTGGGGGGCGTAAAACCCCTCGCTATAAGTAAAATTTCGCGTTTTTCACTCATTTACTACTATTCTGTTGATAAAATCTATATAAATCTCAAACTCAGGGGGGTCAAATGTCCCTCCTGCCCCCCCTAAATGACATCCCTGTAATAAAGTTGATGCGTTTGTTGCTTCTAGTACACAGTCGCTTAGAAAAAGAAGCCACAAATGCATTAAATCTGGTAGATGAATTTAGAACACCTAAATGTAGCATGCCTAGCACATCTTGTGCTGTTAGAGTATCTGAAACAGCATGTACTTAAAGGACGCACCTAGAACATGACAGATACATATCCCAAGTGACGACATAAAAACAAATGACTGTCAGAGTGCGAAACTGAGCCAGGTATATAAATGCTATATTTGTGGTACATAGTTGCAAATATCAATTAGGTGTAACAAGTACCTAAAAGTGTAGGTAGCTGAAGTACATACTTAGCACATGAATGTCATATGTGCCAAGTGTCGGCTAGCTAAAAAGTAGCTGAGACACCTAAATGGCACATACCTAGCACATCCTGTGCTGTTAGGGACTCCTGTCAGATACTAGATGGACTTCTAAATACAATAGCATAAGAATATTTTCTGAACACTTCGTTCAAATAATGCGTGCATTAGAAGACTTATCTATAAATTCTTCTGTTTCACATATAAGAAGCAATGCTTATCGCCTTATCTGTATAGGATCTACAGGTAGTTTCATAGTTTCTTTGGTACTTATCAGTAATTATTCTTCCTATCTTGAGTCAGTGGCGCAAATTTTACAAGGAATCCAATTGAACTTAATGGCAGCAAAGTCTCATATCAATGAGTTGATTGGTATATTTCGAAATCACAGAGTAAACGCAGAAGAAACTTTTCAAGCGATTTTCCAAAAGTGCAATAGTGTAGCGAAAGAACTTGATATTCACTTAACAGTTCCAAGAACTTCGTCTCGACAAGTTCATCGTGCTAATCACCTTTCTACTTGCACAGAAGAATATTATCGCAGAGCAATTTTTGTCCCATACATCGATTTTCTTTTACAGTCACTAAATAACAGATTTTCTGAGGATAATAGTCCAGGTTTCTCTCTGTTTGCATTACATCCATCCGAGATGAGAAATCTTTCTAAGTCTCAGTTCTTGCAGAAGATGGAAGAAGTAAGCCGAACGTACAAGATATAAATTTCATTTCTTAAGAAGAATACTGGTTTGATTTGTGGAGACATAGAAGTCTGGATTTTGCCAATTTAGAAAAACATTCTTTTCAATTTGATGGACCAATCTACATTTTACCCAGCAATAAAAGAGGCAATTCAAATTTCTATTATACTTCCTGTTGCAACTTGTACCGTTAAAAGAAGTTTTAGTACATTAAGGCGTGTTAAAACTTAATTAAGATCTACCATGTCTGAAGAACGATTAACAGGATTATGCATGATGAGTCTCCATCGAGAAACTGTACAAAAGAACAAAACAGAATTTATATATGCTGTGTTGGATGCCTTCGGAAAAGAGCCAAGACGTGTACAATTTTTGTTCAAAAAGTAACACATATAAAGTATTGATTGGTTATTATTCGTGTGCTATGTGAATCTTGTTTTAATATTTACTAGCAGCGTTCACCCCGCTTCGCTGCGGTCACCCCGGAACGCAATAAACTTTGTTACTTAGATAATTTTTACATTTTCGCTTTCAAATTGCATTAAATGTTAACATTATAGCGCCTGTCATTTATGTTAACCCGCCGAGTGATAGCAGCGTTCACCCCGCTTCGCTGCGGTCACCCCGGAACGCAATAAACTTTGTTACTTAGATAATTTTTACTTTTTCGCTTTCAAATTGCAGTAAATGTTAACATTATAGCGCCTGTCATTTATGTTAACCCGCCGAGTGACACGGTCATGCGGGTTGCATATAAATACGTTTATTTTTACCTATGATGAACTAATAACAAAGGATTTGTACGTATGGACACTTGAATGGTCAATTATCTCAAGACACTGGTAATTAAAAATTAAAGTGATATGATAAAAACCATCTAGGGTCCAAATCCTAATAACCCCCCAAAAATGAAAGAAATTGGTTCAGCCGTATTAGCGTGATGAGCTAACAAAGGATTTGTGCGTTCTCTTTTATAATATAGACTAGCAGCGTTCACCCCGCTTCGCTGCGGTCACCCCGGAACGCAATAAACTTTGTTACTTAGATAATTTTTACTTTTTCGCTTTCAAATTGCATTAAATGTTAACATTATAGCGCCTGTCATTTATGTTAACCCGCCGAGTGATAGCAGCGTTCACCCCGCTTCGCTGCGGTCACCCCGGAACGCAATAAACTTTGTTACTTAGATAATTTTTACTTTTTCGCTTTCAAATTGCAGTAAATGTTAACATTATAGCGCCTGTCATTTATGTTAACCCGCCGAGTGACACGGTCATGCGGGTTGCATATAAATACGTTTATTTTTACCTATGATGAACTAATAACAAAGGATTTGTACGTATGCACACTTGAATGGTCAATTATCTCAAGACACTGGTAATTAAAAATTAAAGTGATATGATAAAAACCATCTAGGGTCCAAATCCTAATAACCCCCCAAAAATAAAAGAAATTGGTTCAGCCGTATTAGCGTGATGAGCTAACAAAGGATTTGTGCGTTCTCTTTTATAATATAGATTAGAGTAATTTAGATAAAGCAAATTTAGTGTCTTTAATTAACCACGTGACTTTGAAAAGAACCATTATCAAACAAACTTCCCAGATATGCACAATTTCTGCATTAGTAGTATTTCATTAACTGTGATTCGTATAATTAATAATAAAGGATAGAAATTCGTACTTCAAATCAAACTTAGTAAACAATTTAGTTGTGTGAGTGAAATCTGAAATGGTTTTAGTTACCAGAAGTATGAGGACGTTGGCAGACTGATAGTGATCTTTATTGTGATAATCCTGAATGTGGTCTCTCCTGCTATTGGTAAGTAATATATACTTTTTTCTTTTAAATTTTCTGTGTTGCTCTTAATATGAATAAAACGTATTTCCATTTGACTCGAAGTGCATATGTCATATTGACTTGTTAAATAACAAGAGAAAGAAAGAAATATTTAAAAAGAGGACTCTGGGAAAGGTTGTGCTACAACAATTTTGAAATAGTCTGTACAGTCTTGGTGTACAATGTATATAGATTAATTTTATGTAATCCATTTTGTCATCTAACTTTATTTCGTATTTGTTTCCTTTCGTAGTTTTACAATAATAATAGTATCATGAAAATAAATAATATTTTCATGTTTTGTAGTAATAGAAAAGGGAAAATGCTCCTAAAAGGAAGCAGGGAGGTCATTTTCGATCATTTCAGATTTGGCTTGGGGGAGGGGAAGGCCCCTCCCGACATAAGATTTTCACGGGTTTTACTAGTATATTAGTAGACAGCTGAGTAAAGTATATTTTTTCTCAAACTCAGGGAGGGGAAATTGCCCTCTGTCCCCTAAACGCCGCCGCCGAAAGGAGGTCGTGACTTCTTTTTCGAAAATACGGGAGCACATTAAATGGTTCCTCCAGACCACAATTACTTCTATTTTTATCTTTCTCATAATAATAATAATAATAATAATAATAATAATAATAATAATAATAATAATAATAATAATAATAATAATAATAATAATAATAATAATAATAATGTTAAGGTACTTGAGTTCAAAAGTAAGTAATGCTACGATATATTATATTTTTAAAGTAATCCAACTGAATTTTATTTACATCATCTCTTGTGTTTGTTAAATTTTATTATCTTGCAAAAGGTTTAAAATGAAATTATGTCACAGAGTTTATTCACATTAATTATGATTCCAAGTTATAGTTACGAAACAAACTACTGCAAGCTAGTATATTACATCAAAAGATCTTACATAATAAGACTGTTAAATAACTGTTGCTAAATCAGCATTTTATTCTCAAAAGTGTATCACAGCAAATGTGCTCCATATTCTTATTCCATATACGATACAAACATGAAATTATAAATGAAGCATCAGACAGGTTCACTATATTACATAAAGAAAAAAGCACATAAAAGGTAAATAGAATAAAAATGAGTCTTGGATTGTTTTCAGTAAAAAATATTTACTATTAGGGCATTAGAAATAATATTTATTCGTATGGCTTTGCGATTTGTCAATATTGTCCCCTTAATTAAGTTGTCATGTATGGAACGGGTCCAGGGGTGTAACTAATGGTCCTCCAGACCTTGCCGTGCGGGAGGGCTCACAGGCTCCTGGGATCCATAAAGAGTAAGAGCAAGATGGAAAGAGGGGACCCAAGAATTAGAAAAGCAACTTTATCTAGGGGGCCTAAATACGCGTATTAATGCTTGCCCTCCAGAAGAAAATGTAAGTTACAGCGCTGCATAAATAAGATAGGCGAAAGATTGTTAAAGCATATCGTTACCTCGATAAAGTGAAAGAGGAAAAGCTCTGGCGGCAAGCTGGAAAGATCGCAGAGACTAATCTGGAGGAAACTCTTAGGTTTAAATTTTGTTTAATCATCTCTTTGGCTAGAGCAGGTTTTATTAAAGCATCATTAACTTTATTTTGAAGGAGGTTCTGGATTATAGAATCAAAATGTTGTTCCACGATCTGGAAGTTGAGAACAGCTATTCAAAAGAGTTCATTTGTAGCTGTTGTGCATACTAATTGCAGGATATTATGTTGAGTTTCTGTTATGAATTTTTTGACGGCTACTGAAAAATTTGTTACTAAATGTGCAAGTTCGAAATCACTTTTTTTTGATTTCCTGTATTTGAGAATTTAGGTAGGCATTTTCTGCCTGCGTCTGACTGATAGTTGATTTTTATTTATGGGCCTCAAGTAAATTCTATCCACTGAGGCCGAAATTTGCAAGTCCGAGTAAGAGGTTAAAAATCATCCGCCTCGATCTTTTGGGGCATCCTGTCTTGAAATCGCACGGTATTATGTCGTTAATTTTGTTATTAAACGTATGTTCATTGTCGTGCAAAAGTGATATCAATTGTTCGTAGCCAGCACAGGAATCGTTCTGAAGGAGTACTGCAGAAAAATCTAGATGGAATCTATAAGGCAAAAATTCTTTGTTTTCATAGTTAATTACAGGTTTGAATTTGGCTATTGATAATCCATATTGTTCAAATATGATTTCACTGTCATTTACGCAGGCTATGAGCAAAACTACAAAGAGAAAAATTAAAGCGATCTGCATTCTTCTATTAAGTGTGCGTACTTCCTGTAAGAAAGAAAAGATAATGCTGAATTGTAAAATAGCACTCTATAGCAATCAAGTAATACTTGTCATTTAGTCTGTCGCAATGCGTATGGATAGCAGTGTTCTTCAATCTATTAACGAATTTTTAACTGAAAAAGATATATCGGGAAGGGATAGGCGAAAGATTGTTAAAGCATATCGTTACCTCGATAAAGTGAAAGAGGAAAAGCTCTGGCGGCAAGCTGGAAAGATCGCAGAGACTAATCTGGAGGTCCGAGAAAGGAATGGTGAAGTGGTTGTAAAATTTGAAAAGTGGATCGATGAAAGGGGAAAAGGAGATTTAATTTAATGTAAATTAAGCAAGTACTCTGCATGTTTAGTAACTCCTATATATTCTATTAATCTTTGTTTCTAAAGTATCTGCATCTAATACTTATTTGAAGACAATCCGATTTTGAATGTCGATAATAATAATAATAATAATAATACTTGACCCTGGTAAGATCAATCGTCTTTTAAACACATCAGTGTAGAATGTTGAATCAATCTTTTGTAAATAACAAAGAATAGGAAGTGTTCGAAGTGTTGCAGCTAGAGGTGTTTTATCCATATAAATGCTTGTCTTCGTATTCATTTTTTAGGTAAATGTTATGAAAATGAAGCAGGTTGTTAAGCTAATGTTTAAAGTCCATTTATACGTTGTAAATTGCATTCTGTTTCCTACGAGTTTTTTCGTGTAAATGTCTTCGCTCGTACTGTGAAAAGAAGCGAATCATCATGCTGTTTCAACTAAGCTGTCATACTAGGGTTTTATCCCTGTCCTCAGAAATCTCTTGTATTTGATGACGATAAGAACCCCGAAATTTAACTCTATAGAGATTTGGATTTATTCTTTCAAATATAGAAACTGGATCGATGTATTTGGAGGAAAATGAGTCTGGTACTCCATTCTGACGATTTGGATAAAAGACAAAGCACTTTTCTGTCCTTTTCAAAACTAGTTTGGTTATATTTTTCATCGAAATATTTTTTTTTTTTTTTTGCTCATAGCTTCCAGCTAAATTATCTTTCACAATTCTTCTAACGCTATTCAAATATTCTCAGTCAATACATAATGTTGAAGTCGAGGTAATTGTAATATCAGAAACCGTTTCTCGTTTGTACCTGTATAATTAGAAAAACTCGAATACTTAGTTCCAGACTGTATGAAAATATTAATCGCAAAAGTTATGTAAGGAATCAACTTCGGCCACTAGTTTTGATTTTCCTGAACAAAAAATAATTAACAGAATTTTGTATAATTCTGTGGAATGTTTCCACTACATCCAAAGTTTTATGATTGTATGCAGGGCAGAACTTAAATTCAAAGTTGTAGAGCTTTGATAAATTCTCTAGTCCCTTGGCGCTATGTACAGGGTGACTGTCTAAATATAGATATGAAAAAGCTACATATCGAAGGATGATTTCCTGTATGAGAAATTGTTTGATTTTTTTTGCTGTAATTCTATCGGCAACCTTTGTAACGCAGAAACCTGTTGATATTTCGACGGCAACATGTTTAAACACATCCTGCCCGACAGGTAACTTTCCTAATGAATCAAATTTCCATGCAGTAACAATATGTGGAGTAGGATGATACAGTAATTGACCTGATGTCTTAGTTGGTAGCTTTTTAAGTTTCTACCAGAGACTTCACCCCCTCATTTTGTGAGCTATATATGTTTTCATATTCGGGAATAATATTTCCATAATGTCAATTGATATGTTTTGGTAAATCCAAAGTAGGGGCCATCGGATTATTGTGGATTTCTTCAAACAATTTGCTTAGTGAAGATTTTGGTATACAAAGCAAATAGTCCCAATTGAGGATGTTTGTGCGTCTTATATAATAGTCCATCTCTAAGACAGAAGTATTTTGCGGAACGAAGTGTTGACATTTTATCAGGTTCCTTATTTTCTAAAATAGCCATGATATCCAAAAATGAAGTGTCCTTTCTTTACTCTGTAGCCAGATTTGGTAGTGCCATAGGTTGGTCAATTTGAAGGGTCTGTTCTAATGAGTGAGATGCAAAAACTTTAGCGTCCTCAGTGCCACTTTCATGCTCTTCGTAGCGTTGTATGTCCTGTTTTTGTTCTAAATGGACAGAATATCTGCAGGATTCTGCAAAGTTTTAAGATAGTGTGTTTCAAAATTGTAATCAGCCAAAATATCTTTTATCGAGTGAATTTTACCACTCTGTCGGACTGAGTGTTCAATGAAGTCAGGTACTTAGCATCAATAAATAGCTTGAATTTTCTATTAAGTAAAAATATCGAGATTTTCTAAGAGCGTAAATTAAGGCATATATTTTTCTGCCAGGTTGAATCCTCTCGCTCAGTTTTAGTAACACTTCGGCTACAATAAGAGACGATAGTTCCTGTTTAGTTTTAGGATCATAGCAAGCCACAATCCCTCTAGCCGATATAGACTATGCATCTGAGTATAAACTTATTTCCACATGTATTTCAAAATGAAATAGAGATGGAGCCTGGATAAAGTCTGTTTTCAGACGAGATTAATTCGTCATGATCTGACGTACACTTGAATTTTGAATTCTCCTCTAAAAGAACTTGAAACGGTCCCATCTTCTAAGTAAAATTTTTACAGTGAGCTCTCAAATAAGAACAGAGCCCGAGAAAACCTTTTAAAATCCGCTTAGAGGTTGCTTTTTTAAATTCCGTATCTTATTGGAAATATTAGGTGAAATTTTAATTTCTTTACAGCGACTTTAAAACCTAGCACATATAATTCCAGGTGAGCCTTGTTTAGACTGGCTCTCAAATCATGTTTACGTAGCCTCTGGAAAAGTAGTTCCAAGTCTACTAATTACTGCTTCCAATTTTTACTTCCTATAATGGGATCGTGAGCAAACACAGTGATACGAGGTGGTAAGCATTCAAGAAGCATGCGTACTACGATTGTTAATCCTTGTGAAGTAGCATTGAAATTGATACGATTTTCTGGAGTGATTGACTTCAAAAGTCATGTACTTGTGGCCCTGAAGGTGAAAAAATAGTTGAAAAGAATTTTGCTTTACATCGATGGTCGATATGCAAGACTTGCCCCTAAGCATATGTAAAATATTTTCTGTTGATTGAAACGGGATACTAAGGTATTTTGTGAACTTATTACAGGCTTGTAAATTCAGAACCAAGCGAAATTCTGACTTATTTGGCTTTCCAACTATCAAAAGTAGCGATGAAAACGAACTATCGTTGGTTTTATTAATGGTGTTGGCCTCCGATAGTTGACTAATTTGGAGAGCTATTTGTGGTCTCTCTGTCAGAGGAACAGAGGATGACTTCTGATGAAAAGATACACCTTTATTTATACGTATTTTATGAATGTACCCTTGAAAATATCCTATGTCTGTGGGTGAATATGAGAAGACCCCTCTGTACTTACAAAGTAAAATATGTAAAGCGTTTTTCTTTTCTTCTGTCAGATCCGAGTTTACGTTTAAAAGTTTGATATCGAAAAGTGGCGCTATTTTCTCCAATCTTTCCTGTATTTCCTGCTCTGTTCTATGAAATGTTTCATAATTTTGGATGCCTAATTGTTGATCGCCATGTATATTAAACTCTTGTAGATCTTCCTCGACGTAAGCAATTGATGCATTCTTTGCTAATGTTATTGGCCTATTAGATGGATGAGATATTAGTAATGTAAGATTGTTTTTTGGTAATTTAGTTGGTAAAGCTTGCAATGCGTATCTATCCAATAATTCTCAAGTAGAGAAATAATAAAATATTCTTTATCCGTATTCTGATTCTTGATGTTAACAGGCAGAAAGAAATGCGTCCTAGCTGGTATAGTAATTTTACGTGTGATAAATACATCAGCTGACGTATGTTGTCTTATAGAATTGATTGCATTTGCCAACAGTTCCTCCTGTGCGCCCACTTTGGTTGGAAATGTTGGTGGGTATTGGCTTCTTATATACAGACAATATATTGTGTTATAAATCAATTTTAGCTTTTAGATAATTTAAAATATCTTCGCTCAATAAAGGCAAAAATTCTCCATGTTGCAAAATCCGAAAGTAATGTGAGAAAGTCACTGAACCAATTTAATTAAAGCAAAGTACCTCAATTTTACAATAGAATCTCAATTCCTCTTACCCGAAGGAATTAAGTGAGTATTCGGAGGAATCATTGATTTAAGCTATAGATTGAGAGAGCTGCCAGTGTCTATTATCACTGGATATTTTTCTCTATTGATTCTTACATTTACTACTAACTTATTCTCCTCATTATGTAATTTTGTACATTATCTCCTATAAGTCAATGGAGCTACAGTGCAAAGTAATGCCGGTGTTTGTTAGATTCAATGGATGCAACTTTTTGTTGCTCGTTATCTTCCTGTTTAACGGCCCTCAGAACATGTTCTGGAGAAGATTTCTTGTGGGGCCCCTCTACACGTGAAAGAATGGCCCTGCTTATAACATGTTCCACAGACTGTAATAGTTTCCGGTTTAAGTGTATTGCTCTTTTTGTTGTTATTTTTAGGATTAACTTTCTTTCCGCTCCTTCACAGATTGTGTGTGATTATGATAATTACGGCCGCCACGCCTAAATTGGTAATTTTTCATTGAATTTTGAGGCACTAAAAGAGACAACTCGGCCATTTGATTGGCAAGTTTGCTTAACTCCAATGAACCATTGGCATTAGTAGTGTTAGATGCGCTCGGCGCAGGGGGGTCGGGCGGAGGAGGTTGTAGTGCTAACTTGCGGGAGTGGATTTGGAGGTGCATGATTTTGAGAAGCACCCTATAGGGGGGGGTGCGGAAGGTAAACGAAATGAAGGTGTTGGTTGTTGGCAGTGATGCTAATTGGGTCTTTGACTGCATGCAAGATAAATTGATTGTCGGTGATATGTGGGAAAGGAAGCGCTAACCATCGTATAAGAATTTAAGCTATTCGTTGATAAATTTTGATCACATAAAGAATAAATTGCTTGCGATAATTCAACCTAATCTCGCTTTTTCATATGGTCATGTGCATTTTCCATATTGTATAAATGTGATTGCAAAGCCTGAACCGTAATAAATGTTTCCAACGCGATCTTCTGCAAGAATTTTTTCTTTAAACCCAATGACAAATCATTTTTTTTTTTTTTTTTTTGTTCCTCGGTAGCCTGAGGCATAACTTGACGAATGACTTTTAACTTCTTTTTAAAATATGCATCAATAGGTTCATTTTCCCCTTGTTGAATTTGAAAAATTTAAAATTCCGCCCGATATGCTGGTAGTTTCGGCCTACTTAAATCCATTAATGTAGTTTTCAGCTGATCATAACAGTGTCCAATTGGTTTTGTGCCTTTAGTTGCAATATCAAATCGAGATTCACGTCCTGAAGATACATGGAAGAAGTTCATTCTTTTTTCCGGCATTCCACGAATGCAACAGCACAAGGTGGTCGAAGAACATAAAAAACTATCAGGATCTTGTGTAACGTGCGTAGAGTACTTAGTAAGAAAATGGATATTAAAAGGACTGGAATTTTGTTCTGCAATATTTGTAATGCCTTCCGGAAAAGTGTTTTTCCCTGATCTGGTATGAGATATACACTAAGAATATAGTCACATGTTATTCACTAAGTTCACTCATAAGAAAAATCACATACTCATGAATTTAAAGAGTTCATTTCCGGTTAATAAAAATATTGTCCGGTAGGGGAGTATTCAGTAATACTGAGTCGGTCAAGCCTTTATCATGTAAAACCCTGTCCCATATAGGTTGTAGGCAGAGCAAGGTAAATAAAAGAGTGTCCGTAATCGACTCCCACTACCGGCTTTTTTAAATAAAAATTCACTATATAACAGTATTTACAGAAATACTACAACGATATCCCCCTCTAAATTATTGACTTTGAAATTAGGAGTCCTTGACAGTGAGGCCGTGGACAGGATCTCTACAGAGCCCCGTGGCAGGCTAAGAAGAGTAGCGAAGGAATCCCCAATGCTCCGTGGAAAGCAATGTGGAGGTTGGTAGTCACAGAGCCCTGTGGCAGGCTAAGCAACCGAAGTAGGATTTCCAACAGAGCCTCGTAGCAGGCTAAACCAGCATGAAAGGAAGCCAAGAGTCCCGTGGCAGACTAGAGGCTAATGTTTCAAGGCAAACAATAGGAGGGACATCAGAGAACTGGTAAAGAACTGCCGCTGCGTCCCATTATATACGCGTCCTGGCGGCGGTGGCGCTGCTGCTCCGATGTCATAGTGTGCTTCGTAGCAGGAGCCAAAGGTCCGGTCTTCTGATTATGGTAAATCCACATGGTGCGTAGTACCCTGACAGACTAACGCCGGAGCAACATTTGAAAATTGTGCAAATTTATTTTGAAAACCATGGTTTAATTTGAGAAACTCATCGGCCATTACGTGCATTCTACTGTACTTCAGAGCATCCATCAGAGCAATTAACTCGAGAAACTATCTATCGTTTTCGCAATACGTTTACTCTTAACGATAATATGCATTCGGTGAAATTATTGGGCCATTGGAATCATGAGCCCATATGTCTTCAAAAATGATGCTGGTCAGAACGCTACAGTCAATGGTGAGCGGTACAGACACATAATTTTTAAACTTTTATGTACCTCAATTGACAGACATTATTGTTGCATACATGTGGTTTCAGCAGGACAGCGCCACATGCCACAGACTGCACGACACAATTAATTTACTTAAAGAAACATTTGACGAGCGAATAATTTCACAAATGGATCTGTTAACTGGTCACCTCGTTCGTGCAATTTTACACCATTAGATTATTTCCTCTGGGAATATGTGAAATCACATGTCCACGCGATAAACCAGAAACAATTGTCTACTTGGAAGCCAATATTCGAAGCAAAATTGTCGAAATACAGCCTAATTTATTGCAAAGAGTGTGTGAAAATTGGATCTCCAGATCACGTCATGTACGCGCCATCCGCGGTGGCCACATGCTCGAAATCATGCAGGGCGCAAAATTTCAAAGTCAGACGCACTCGCCAATCCAAAAATGATGGTCGCAAGTATCTCTCACTTACAAATTATGAGAGCCCCTCCCCTCTCAGTCTTTGGTCTGACAAACGAAGAGATTACATCATTGCATACAATTTCAAAACCAGACGCGCCAGGATGCAAACCACTTCGATTGAGGGTGGAAAAGAGCGGAAAACGAATGAGAGAGTGTTAGAAATGGTGGGTGAGAAAAGAACACTTTTAGATATTATTAGGAAGAGGAAGAGAAACTGGTTGGGACATTGCCTAAGAAGAGATTGTATCACGAGGGACGTCCTAGAGGGTATGGTGGCTGGAAAGAGAGGGAGGGGGCGAAAGAGACTACAATTAATGGATGATATAAAAGCAGAAAGATCATACGCGAAG
This sequence comes from Thermobia domestica, assembly GCF_964235325.1. Classification (NCBI taxonomy): domain Eukaryota; kingdom Metazoa; phylum Arthropoda; class Insecta; order Zygentoma; family Lepismatidae; genus Thermobia; species Thermobia domestica. The sequence continues at coordinate 87,808,218 of NC_137463.1, forward strand.
ACGAAGAAGTTAGTGGAGGACCGTGGAGCATGGAAGCTTCTCAGCTGCGGCAAGTGACCTGCCAGTAAAGGCAGAATACCTATGATGATATATATATATGAATAGTGTGTGTGTGTGTGTGTGTGGTTCAAAGTTAATTCCCGACAAACATGTATTGACTTTATATGTTCTCACAGATGCTACAACTCTTCTTATAGTTTATTATTAGACCCAGACCCTATTATTATTCAGCGAACCCTATACACCTGCTCTTCGTATTTTCTCCTTGTATGTAAACTCTACGGTAATCAGTATTATAATGAATCAGTTTCCAGAAATAATTCTTCTCTACCAATGTAGGTATTCGTTGTCTGCAATATCTTATAAATCTACAGCTATGCAGTTTCAAACATTACATATGCTCGTCAAAGGCAGACGTTGAGTACAGGAACACTTACTCGTATGTCAGGGACCAATACAAGGGCCATTCCATCGTCACGGGCAGGACATTTACACTACATTTTTGATGCTTTAAAGTTGTATATTTCTAAAAGTACAACATAAATTCTGCTAATTGTATGATATATGAGCAGTACAAACTTAGGAGTATACGTAGCTGATGTTTTCAGTATTTTTTTCTGTTTAGAGTAGAAAATATTAATTCTTAAATGTCTGTCACGGGTGGGGACAAAAAAGAGAAGTGACTTTCGACACACCAAGTGAATGTTACAAAACTCTGTGAATTCTTAGCTCAAAATGTTTTATTTAAACGGAAATGTATAAATGATGAAATTTTTGAACAAACTTCACATAATAGAAATTTGCCAAATATTTATTTAATGAATAAACTAAACTTTACTGTGTCACGGGCAGGACACCGTGTGAATCAACACACAACATCTCAATAAGAATGATTTCAAAAATGAAATAAAATGGAAAATAAGTTAATTTCTGCTGTTCTGTTATAGGATTTTACACAAATAATTATATTTGCTTTACTTGAGGCTCGCTTTTGTCACATAAAAATAATAATATGCCGTACACTTATTTCTCACCACCTACACTTTAGGAAATGGTTTTATTTGCCCATTTACACCCACCTTGTAGGGAAATTCGCATAAAAAAACAATCCGCCTTATGCAGAGTCGTTTTGAAGTATGATTAACGCCATACTAAAAACCTGACTACTACAGGAACCTTATGTTAGTCGAACTCTTTAGTATGGCACTAATCACGCGTCAAAATGACTCTGCATACGGCCCAATGTGTCTAACAGTATATAAAATAGGTGCTGGTATCCAGTGCCCGTGCCGTGGAAAATCAGCGCCCGGGGCGAGAGTATACGACGCGTCGCGACGGCGCCCCCGTAAATATAAGTGAGGTCGACAGACCAGCCGCAAAGCGTCACCATGGTTGGCGCGACGCGTAAGAAAATTTTCAAAAGTAAACCCTGCTTTTCCTTGATTTTGTGCACTTTTTAATACTGTTTTCCTTACATTTTATATATATATATATATATATATATATATATATATATATATATATATATATATATATATATATATATATATATATATATAATCCTGAATTTTGCGCCCCCTTACTTTGACGCCCGGGGCCGTAACCACGCTCGCCCCTCCTCCCCCTGGGGCACAGCACTGCTGGTATCAAAGGTATTATTTGATCGAAATGCACGTAAGACACATCTTCAACAATCTTGAAAATTTTACCGCAATCGCTTACAGTCTTCATACGAATCTCCTTGACTTCTTCGTCCTCTTCCACTGGGCTTTGTGCGATAGTTGCATGTCTATGTTTTCTTTTTCTGTCCACTAGAGAAAAATTCCATCAACAAAAATGTGTATTGTGTTATATGTTCAACAGCTGGTCTAACACAAACCTTGTTAACATGCAAACCTAAGTCGTCACTCAGGTTAGCTTCATGGCTTTCGGAATCATCATTTTCAGAATCTGAATAAAAGTCTATCAGAAATTTAAAGATTTCATACGGATGAAGCTCTAATTTAAAATTTCGACGAACTACCAAATTTTCGCTGTCAAATTGCAGGAAAAACTGTTTTGATTTGGAACATTCAATTGACAAGAGCATTTTCCCGTCTTTTATTCAAAAGTTTTTTTCTTCTTTTTTTTCAATTTCTGTGATGATAGTAGTAAAACAGATATATTTTGAAACGAAGAGTTTAAAGCTGCTACGAAATTAGCAGCACATTCTACAATTACTTTGTTTTGTTTCACAAAGTTCCATACTGGCCGTTTTGTACGTACTCCAATCCCATCTACTGCTCCCTTGAAACGAACAGAAAGATGACGCTAATGATAATATTTATATGACACTTATTTTAAGTTAAAACATCATACTGACAGTAATACATAATCCTCTATTTAAGTAAATAATGTTCATGCTTAGAAAACTTTATTTGAGTACACATGGAATAATTTTCTATCATGAATAACCAATGTACACAAATTATCCCACCAGTGGCATGCCCACTGTCACGGGCAGGACAAGTTTTCAAATTGAAATAAATCGAAATATATTGTTAGTATTAGTCCAAAATTTGGTAAATGTGAAGTACACGTGAAAATTGTTACTTCTACTAAGTACGAACCACATTCACAAATTTAGTAATTAAGTACAATAACTTTTGGTAGTTTTCTGTCACGGGCAGGACACTCAAGTTGACCTTTATATCTTTAATGATATTATAAACAATTTTTATCCTCTAAACACTATTTCAACTGCAGCTTGTAGCAAAAAGAAGCATCTTGAATAGCTCGAAGTTACTTCAGCCAAACATGCACAATATACCGTAAAATGTTGCCGATAACAAGAATAAAAAAAATTCCTCGCAGCTGACATGTTACAAATTCACAACTCAGACTTAAAATTTTACGTGAATTCTAAGTATAAATAAGTTTTTCTTTGTGAAAAATAAATTTCGTTCTATTTACTTCATATACGTTAAAATACATTGGTTTTGACAGTTTTCGAAAATTTTTGTTCAGGCTCACTTTCGCGTGGAATGGCCCAAAACTGATATGGAATGACTGCATATTTACATATCCCATATGTTAACCTTTTGATCACAAGGGAAAGGAAGTTAATTGATTGAAAGTTTAATGGCGACGTCAGCATCGAGGCTATTTGCAGGGCCGGATTTAGCATTTTAGCGCCCCTAGGCCCAATAATTTTTTCCGCCCCCTAGTCTGGTTAAAGTTACTTTCCTAAAAACCTTTATTAAAAAATTATATCATGCCTATATGTTAATTGCTTAAACACCACTCCACAATGCAATTTTATCATTGCAAGTTTTTTGAAGAATTTACTTGGTTCTGGGCTTAACAAAATACCGTTAATGTATTAACAAAAGATTGGTGAACTTTACCAATAATTATTTGTTCCAATGAACTTCAAAATCAGAATGCTTAATTAGCCTGATTTTTTTTAATCAATTCAAAAAATATGTTAAGTTATGGCTATTTATTTTTATTTCTAGATATTTTTTATTTTTTCCCTGGGAGCTTGCGCCCATAGGCCCGGGCCTATTGGGAAATCCGGCCCTGGCTATTTGTCCCCGTCACGATCAGCACGAATGACTTAAATAAAATTTAAACCAACATATCAAAAGAAAAATCCTGCTGCAGAAATAGAATTCAAAATCAAAAAGAAGAGAGAAAATAATAAATATATCAGAATAACAAATATACAACAAAAAATACTAATAAAAGAAGTAATAAAGAAAATATATAACAATAACAATAGAAAAATAAAACATCAGATATCAACGTTTGAGGCGAATCTTTCCACATGTGCAAACACCTTTCATTCAGTATCCATCAGGTCGTCTTCCACGATATCAGATTTATGAAATTGGCTTATGAACAGGTGATTTTCTTATTTTCGGGGAAACGACTGTATCATTAAGTTCCATACATACTGGCTCGGTTTTTAGGCCGTCCATCTAAGGTGAGCGGTGGAGTTTGCCGAATACAACAGAAACATGTGGGGTTTTGGGGGGCGCGTCGCTTCTTGATACAAGTAGGATTGGAATTTCTGGACTTTTGTCAGGAACTAGATCTGTTTCATGGAAACGTCTGACGTCTAGGTAGCCACAGATTTACAAGTGGTAACTGAAACAGTAGCAAATTGTAGAAGAAGCAAGGAAAAGATGCTTTCTTTTAAGCAACGTTTAGTATCAGCAGCAGAGATCTTCCCAAGAACCATCAACTCTCGGATACGTTTCTCACGTTGAAAGGCGAATAGTCCCGAGATCATGCTCCTCTTTGCAGTGGACACAAAAGGTCTTGGTCGCTGTACAAGACTCCACACTATGACTACCCTGGCCACAATTCGCACAAAGAGCAGCATTTGCATTGCACGACGAATTGGTGTGCCCAAAATGATGTGCAGGGGACTAGGAATATACGGACGGACCTTAAGTCGAAAATAACCAGCCTGCACTTGATTTGGATGTGTAGAAAAACTGAAAATAAGAATTAGTGACTGGGTAGCAACGAGTTTACCTGACTTTTTAGTTTTGATGCGAGTTACATCTACAACATGTTAGTCAGCCACCTCTGATTTAATCTCCTCCTTGATGGCATTTAGAAGGTCCTAACAAGATATCACACCGCGAGAGACGTTCAGTAGACGAAGGGGGTTCTACTAACACGTTAACTGGCCCAATGGTAGTCAATTTAAATAGCTTCGCTGTTTGCTACTCGTCGTTTGTTTCCACAAATAAAGTACAATTCCGTAATTTCTTGATATATTTAACCTGTGCGGCATTTCTAAGTAATAACTTTATTAATGAGAAAAGGGGACAGCCCTTAATAGACTCGGACGATTTGCTTCAGCATTGGTACAGGCATCACGATACTTGTCTTTCTCAAACTACCTATAACTTGAGAATATGTCTCATTTCCGTTTGGTTTTGCTTTATCCTAGAGGTTGACCCCGGATCTTATTTTAAAGATTCTTTTAGTAACCAAATATAGTTAATATTAAATGTAGCTACATTTATAAAGGAAAGAAAACATGTGTGAACGCCGCAACTTCGCACTGAGCGTTTGCAAAAATTGACACTACTCCCCTGGTTATCCTATAAGCACGCCCCAACCTAGAGGACCAGTGGCTGACTGCAGCAGTCCCAAGGAACTAGCGATGGGAACACTGCATCACAAGGGAAGTTAAAAGAAAGACTTAACATGCAGATTTATTTTCTGGAAAAAGAATCCAACGTCATCCTTTGATTTATACCTAGGTTAGATAAAAATTTTAATGTGTGCTAAAAACATCTGGACATGATATAATGGTCAGAGTGAACAGATATCAGTAACTATTCCATCTTTGAAAATAGTTGATACTTTATACATGTATCTTCTCTTTGGTCAATCACACTCGGCACACATCAGCTAACTTTTAAAGCAAAATTATGGTCGGAGCTATATATATGAAGTTACTGGAAAAGTCGATGCAAAATATTTAGTTGAAATGTGTGCATACATCTTTACTTGTCAATCACAAACTTATGAATTTTATATTCTTTTGTCTTTAGCTTACGTTTAGTTCACCACTCAAAATAATTGTTGAAAAATTATAATTCTTTCACTAACTTTCTTTTTATTGTCCTTTAAAAACTTTGCGCTGGGTGACATGACAATATCACACTCAGCATGGATGTAATTCAAGGGAGCGATAAGATGTAACTGTTGAAAAATTACATTTTGTTAACGGTTTGCGCATAAATATAGCGTCTGTGTATTTGCCATAAGAACTAGTGCAAAAAACACAAACCATCATGTACTAGGTGGCTACTTAAAAAACATTAATACTAACTAACCGAATCAGTGCATAGCTAAAGTGTGGGGATATCAGAGTACGCTGGTAAGTAGGAAACACGCACGTAAGGCCAGCAATACACTATGAGATAAATTCTAGAAAATATATTAGGATTTATCTTAGGACAAATGTTACGACATATCTCTGCCCTTTTGTGCCATACATGTGAAGAGTTTTGCTGTCTGACCGCATGACGTCCCGAGGTGTTGATCCAAATTGCATTGCGGTAAGAAAAATGGCACCTAAGCTGGACAAGTAATTGATAGTATGGAAATAATGTTGACAACACTATTAATTATGACAGTAAAAAGAAAAAATAGATGTTATTGAACAAAACCGTGCCTGTTTCACCGAAACAATAATACTATCAACACTGTATTGAAAATGGAAAATGAAGTACAAATAGAAGAGCCACTTGCGTATCTTCGCTACAGCTCATGATTCTCTCTTAAATATCGTGCACAGATCACTTCGTATCGTGGACAAATATGGCGGCTTGGGGGAGAAAACAATTTGTTTTTACTTTCCCTCACCTGATGTCGCTTAAATCGAAATATTACGAATTTTCTTTAAGAAATAGAGTGTGCTCTAAACAAGAGAAATCTCATAGGATCGTTCAGAACATAGGAAATGTCATGCGATCTGATGCCATACACGTTGGGATTTTCACTAGGAAAAATCCTTACAATTTTTCCTAGAATTTATCTCATAGTGTAAAGGAGGCATAAGCGATTGTGAGTAAATGCGTAAGCGAGGGTAGTGAAAACAAGTTGGTTTTAGCCGTGATGAAAGTCGCTATAGCACTTGTTATAGTCTGGGGCTCACTACAAACACTACACTTGTAAACTAAAAATTCGTTTTTTAAAAAACTGTATAGAAACACTACGCTGTCAGAAAATAAAATCTAATGCAATCGTTTTTCATATGCACTTACCTATTTGAACTCTCGTTTAACACTAGTGGCGTAGGAAATAGGGTCCAGGGGCCCGGGCCCTCCAAAGGATTCCGACAATGTACTCTGGTACCGGGTGGCGCACGGAAAACGGGCCCGCCACAGACAGGAAGACTGCGCATTATCGTCTATTGTTGCGACAACGTTTGTGTAGTGTGTTGTCAGTTTTCAGTACGAAATCCGTGAAGACTTTGTTAAGGCGTATGAAGTAAATCTCAGCGAGATGTATTCTCTACAAGAAAGAATCGCAATAGTGAAGGCGAACGTGTCTACAAGATCATTTAAGGAAGTTTCCTGGCATTTCCGTATCGGCAAAGAGCAATATACAAGATTTGGTGAAGAAGTGGCGTACCACAGATGCAGTGTGGATCCAAAAAAGAATCGAGCTCCGTCTGTTCGTTCACCTGCTGTAAACGCGGATATTCAAACACGAATGATTCAGAGTTCAAAGAAGTCGACCCGGAAATTGTCGCAACAAGTGAACATTTTGATTAGGTCTTGTCAACATCTAAAAGATCTACGGATGAAATCGTGCAAAGTGACATGCGTCTAAGAACTGAAGGAGGGAGATAAGCAAAAACGTGTGAATTACTGCACGTTGTTGCTTGAAATGGTTCATAATGGAATGTTGGACCCAGTGCTGTATTTTATGTGATAAAGCCTGGTTCCATCTGACAGGACATGTAAACACACAAAACAGCAGATACTGGTCTACAATCGATCCTCATAAGATTTATGAGGAACCTATTAACGACCAGAAAATAGAAGTCTGGTGTGCTGTTTCAGCAAGTCCTGTTGTGGGTTCCATATTTTTTGAAGCAACAGTAAACAGTGATGTGTATATGCGAATATTTGAGGAATTTTATGCGCAGCTGACGCCCCGTGAGCGTCCCTATGCCTTCTTTCAATATGATGGGCGATCTGTTACACTTCACGTGAGTCACTACCATGAATTCATGAAAGATTCACAGAAGAAGGGACTGTCAGCAAAGGATTGTGGCCGCCGCGTTCGCCGGACCTGACCACTTGTGACTTTTATCTGTGGGGTTATCTGAAGGGAAAAGTGTACGCAAATAATCCAAAAACATTAGAATACTTAAAGGACAATATTCGTAATGAGATTTTGGCAATTGATGCGGCAGAGTTGCGCAAAGTGTATAATATGTTAGTGTACGCACAAAAATGCATTGAAACATAAGGTGCTCATTTTTAGCATCTATCATAAGACGGGGTTACTTTGCACGAGATTTAAGGAATTTTAAAGAAAATCGCATGTAACTTACAAACGTAATGATTTAGAATACTGTATTTTAAACATATAATAGCTAGATATATAAGGAAAACATTCGTGCAAGTGCATTAATGAACATCCAGTATGATCATAGTTATTGAAATATAAACTTTGGTGCAAAGTTACCCCACAGGTGGGGATACTATGCACAACATACAAGAAAGTATGTTAAACATACGAATGTAATGTTTCTGTGAATGTTTTCTATTCAGTATTTATTCATTCCACTCCTTACACAAAACTGCATGCAGTCTACAAACATTGATATTAGAATGGTGGTACTGGTATCAGTACTTAGTTTGAAATATCGATATGTGTAAAGAAAATTATGTATTTTCTGGTATCGGCACGGAAACTTCATTCTGATAGTTTAACATATGCCCCACAAAAGAGTCAACTAAGAACAGAAAAAAATCCCCGTTAACTGATTTGCCTTGGTTGCTTCTTATGTCCAAGAGTGTCATTCCAAAGGTAATTGATAGAATATTTACGTTGTTTCAAGCTTTCAGGCTAAAGCCCACCAAAATTACACGATTCTATTTTTTAAAAATATAATGTTAGTCATTGCTATGCGTATAAGTTTCAAGCACCCCTCCCCTAAAGTCTAGTGATTTCTAAAAAAAAAAAAAAAAAAACACTAAGTTTTTCTGATTGAAGCCCCTCTCAAACTATTTTTCTGGATCCATCACTGTTCGTATTTATTTTCCAACAAAAAATCCATTCCAGCATCTACCTAAATAGGAAATTACCTAAAATTAGAAAGCAGGAGGTACCAGCAGAGTTAATTTCCTATCTAAGGGATTACTTTACACCGGATAAAAGTAACCCCGATTAGAGGCTGAAACAGCCTTCTCCCAGTTTTATGTTTTTGATACGTTTCACACTTCAATTTCAACTATTGCTTCAAAGTCCCATTATACATAGTAGTATTCTATGAAACTGACTTAACTTCGTAGACTTAACTTGACGGAAATTATTGTAGGCGATATCTTTCAAATTTTGTAAGCCTTTACAGTGTCTGCTTTCTACAACAACAAACCCTACAAGTTGCAAGACACCTGGTTGGTTACTAAATATTCTTATATAAATGTATGATTTACACTGTAATTAATAATATGAAAATAAAATTAGTATAATACTAGGTCTGGTCTTAGTTATATTTATAAATTATATAGTATATTTAGTTAACTTGTGTATTGAATTGTAAATGATTTGTATTTTATGTCTACTTAATAACTTTTCGTTAGGGTGGAAACATTCTCACCTGGGTTACAGAAGCGATTTAGAGGAATCTCTTGTTCCCCGCACTCCGCTGAAGGTTCCATCTCTAGTCTTCGTGGACTGCTATAAATACGGACGAAAACTGGGTAACAGGTTTTCACTTTCTGGAGACAGCCACTGAATGATGGATTTTTTATAGGTTGGAGGTTCTGAATGAGGACCTGTTTAGCCTGAAATATTTTGATTCTAGCCCTGAACGATGTGGCTGTATATGATGGTTCCTAGTGAGAACCAAAGTATAGATTCAGTTTGTTAGGAATACCACTGAGTAATGTGGTCTTAGGATTTTTGGTTCTAAGTGGGAAATAAACTGATAAAGTAAATATGTTCTACGATTTCTATATCTAAAAAATCGCACCCGAGAGATTAAGATAAATAAGAGACAAATTCCCCTAGACACTTTAGTATAATTTATAATAAGTGAGTCTAATTGCTTAAACCTGCTTCTCGACGAGTTAAAGGAAAAGAGAAGGAATTCCACAAGAGAAAAGGTAAGACGATAGTCCATTTATAAATTCATAGTGAGGACTATTGAGATAGTAAGGTGGAAGGTCAAGGAGGGAAAAGAAGAGGAATTGAGATATTTCGTGAGAATAGTAAATTCTCGGATACTGGGTATACGAGAATTTCAATTAAACATTTTCCTTCATTTCGTTATGGATTTAATTGGATTCTCTACATAGTGAATTTATTCCTTAGATAAGGACGGGAAGCGTATTGTACGAAAAAGGACGGTAGTTGCTGCATATAGGTGGGTACTGTGTTCTCGCAAAGTGTGATTTTAGTTATCCAGTAGGCAAGGCCGTCGTAAGTTTTCGCAGTTTAAGGTAATTGGAACTGAAGTTACCCTCAACATTATAGCCAAAATACTGCTAGATGTTCTCTTGCAGTGGCAGTTGAAACCTTCCTTTACAGTTCATGGTTTTACCGACAGAGGACTGGGCAACTCTTTTCATGTTTTGTGCAAAGTAACCCCGTCTTACGGTACTGTAAAAACAAGACAGGATCACTTCAGTGAATAATGTAAGTAAGTAAGTAAAGTGCATTTCAGTAACAAAACCTTTGCGCTTTGTTTGTATTTTTGTATATGCTCGTGTCGTGCCGGGCCGATTTTCCGTGCGCCACACCGTACTTTGATGTTTGTATTTTTTCTCGGAAGAAACAGCAATTGCCTTCCATGTACTCTATTTTAAAACAAAATATGTGGCGGCTCAAGGAATAAAAGGTAGGGTGAGACATGCCTCAAGACAAATACTTTATGGTTACTACTACCACTACTATACCACTACTAAGATATTGTAATTATTTGATTATTAAGTGAACTGCTTAAAAAGTCGAAATTGCAGTCAGAAAAACTTATCAGTAATAGTAATAAATCGCTGGTGTTATTGATTGCGCAGAGAATATCATTGTTATATGCCAACATTTCAGATTTGAGCTTTCCTTTGTTCAACATCGGATAGGAAAGGCATACAACTGTTAATTCATTTTTTCGGGAAGGAAAGTTTAAAAGTGGAAAAGTTCTGAGAATTCTCTGTTGAAATCACGCGTAATACTTTCTAACAACACGCTTACTTTATTCATTTTGCACAACCATATGAAAACACAGGGGGGATAGCACAAACGACACTAAGCAGATACTAGGTGCATATCTAAACTGAGGGATGGACATGCGGTTGATTTTGCATCCCTTCAGCAGAAGTAAGACAATGAGCAAAGTCAAGAGACGAAACAAGTGAAATTGCGGGACCAACAATCTTTACAGACAAAGCCAATTTTGGCAACAAGCAAGTTTAAAACCTTCTCGTTCGGAAGGGGTCGGGTGCAATCATGTGATGAGGGCCTATGGATCTTGGCCATTGTTTCCTTCATTCAAGCTGAGTTTTCACGTTGTTCGGCCACGAGTCAATGCAAGATGGTACTTAGGCTGCGCCTCCATTTCTTCCGAATACGATTGCGAATGCGACTGCGAACTTCCCAGCGCGTGTAAGTAAACTGGAATGCCACGACTAGTTCCGACCTGCGAATTGCGAAAACCGACAGAAAAGATGCGAGTGCGAATGATCCCAACATACTGGGATTGTTCGTCCGAATTCGTGCGAATGTAGAGTCGTCTGCAGAGGAATTGAGCGCTACGTGAGAGAAGAAAGTTTGTTTTGCGTGAAAGCAGACGTCGTTATGAGGTGCGGAGTTAAAAAAAAATAAATAAATAAAATTAAAAATGGAAATAGATGTTGATGATTTAATAAATTGTGTTTTTGATATAAAGTTCCATTGTGGAGCCAAGCTCATCCAGATTGCACAAACGACACGTCGTGAACAAATTATGGGCAGATGTAAGTAAAGAACTTTGAATGGAAGATATGTGTATTTTCTTTTGTTTTGTCTTTAAAATATGAAGATTTAATTAATACATGAACCGCAACATTTTATTCAATTTATATTTCGTTTTTGTTCCTCAAATAATGATTTTACGAATACATGTAATTATTGACAAATATGCTTGAAATAGCAAAAACGGGTTTCTTTAGTCATGGAGAAAATTTTCTTAGAAAGTCGGTTGATTCTGTAATCTCTAATTTTATTTAGTTAATTTATTTTAAAGTGAAAATATTAGCAGTTACCACAGAAGCATAATAATAACGGAAGCGACATTCTCTTTATTTTGCACACAAAGGAAATTAATAGATATTATTGTTATTTAGGCTGTCAAGGCTTTAAGGTACGAATTATCAAGTAAAAATATTTCACATTGAAGCTTTCAAAGAGACATTCCAACTTGATTCGCATTCGCAAAACTTCGGATGTAGTACAGGCACATGAATTCGCAGTTCGTATTCGGAAGCAATGGAGACGCGGACTAAGTTCACACTAAAACAACTCAAGCCCTTTTCTCCTTTATTTTGTACTGACCGCGTGAATAGCGTGGTTCAGAGGGAAATTATAGCGACAATACTGGCAGGATTATTTAAGATACATACATTTTTCTACTAAAACGATGGGAGGGCCGGGCCACCTCCATCTCCATCTCTCTCTCTCTCTCTCTCTCTCTCTCTCTATATATATATATATATATATATATATATATATATATATATATATATATATATATATATATACATACAGAGGGTTGATTAATTCGTGTGTCAATTTCATTTGTTCACTGTGCAAAAGTGGTATGAGGTAAAGCCGTGCAATTTGGTGTAACTTTAGACGAAGGACATAAGTTTTGTTTCGTCATAGAAGCATGTCACTTGTTCTAAAGATTGAAGAGATATAGGGTCAAACGTCAAATTTCGATCTTTTCCTTATGGGATTCCAATGTAAAATTCTGAAAGAGCTTGAAAAAACGTAAATCGAAGTGATAAGAAAGAAAAAGCTGTATGGTATGATTCTATGTCGCAAGCCGACCAAATATGCGTCAATCAAGTGTCAAGGTCAGAGGTCACTGTCAAATCAAGGTCACAGGCAGGCCCGTAGCCAGCCCAAAAATTTAGGGGGGCTCGACCCAATCATATACTTCATCACCATATTATAGTTCATTTGCAAGCCTACCGTGAAATTTTAATGGGGGCCAGCCAAAAATTAGGGGGGACCGTCCCCGTCTTGCCCCCCCCCCGTGGATACGGGCCTGGTCACAGGTCACCTTGAGAACCCATTTGACATGATGAGGTACGGACATTGCGTTTTTTTCAGTTAATTCAAATGGGTTCTCAAGATAATCTGTGACCTTGATCTGACCGTGACCCCTGACCTTGACACTTGATTGACGCATATTTGGTCGGCTTGCGACATAGAATCATACCATACAACTTTTTCTTTGTTATCACTTCGATTTACGTTTTTTCAGGCTCTTTCAGAATTGACCATTGCAGTCCCATAAGGAAAAAATCGAAATTTGACCTTTGACCCTACATCTCTTCAATCTTTAGTACAAGTGACATGCTTCTATGACGAAACAATACTTATGTCCTTCGTCTAAAGTTACACCAAATTGCACGGCTTTACCTCATACCACTTTTGCACAGTGAACAAATGAAATTGACACACGAATTAATCAACCCTCTGTATATATATATATATATATATATATATATATATATATATATATATATATATATATATATATATATATATATATATATATATATATATATATATATATAAACACAGCCACCCCAAACAGAAATCATGGCCAAGCTACTGAGCACTTGTAATGACTTTACTACGTCTACGTTTGCAAATACAAATTACTGCTGCATTACTTATTATTTAAAACAGTCGATTGATTGAAAAAAAATAAATAAATAAACGTGTCTTTCGATTCTGTGTTCAATTTCATTGTGTACATTTTGGAGAAGGTAGTGCTTAGATCTACACCCCCTCAAGAGAGGCAAGAGGATAGAAACTATCAAACTTTGGGTTCTGTATGATGTCACTATTCATAGCAGCCAATCACTTTTTCTGTACCAAAAGCAAAGGTGAACAAAGGGTTTCACGTCATATGAGCAGCGTTGCCAATTTAGTGGTTTTCCCACCAAATCTGGTGGTTTCGAGCACCTGTTTAGTGGGCAAATTTTCCATCTGGTGGCTAGTGGTAAAACCTAGTGGTTCGTGAAAATTTTGTGGTGGTAAATCTGGTTGATTTTCTGTATTTTTGGTCCTCATCATGTTAAAAAAAAAAAAGAAAATTTGATAGAAAGTCAGCAAGGGTGGTGTGTTTGATAATACGTCTGTACCAAAACAAAACGAGTTCAACAATTTTATACTCGTATACTTGGCAACTCTGGAACGAAGCTGACTATTCCGATAAGAAGAGAGTAAAACACCTCGCAACCCCTAACGCCTTGCAACTTTCAAGGTCATTGTTGGTCTGCACTTCTGCAGTGTTGATTTTGAACTGTTTTGTAAATACTAAGTATATAATGGGAAAAGTTAAGTGTCAATATACTCAGAAATTTCGAGAGGAGTGGCTTACCGATTCGAAGTTTGTTGGCTGGCTTGTTCGTGATGAAAGTGATACTTCAAGGGCGTTTTGTAAATACTGTCGAAGCAGTTTACGAGCACATTATGCCGATCTCATAAGTCATTGTGAAACCAAAAAACACAAATCTGCAACTTGTACTTCGCCTCGTGAAGTTCAAACCAAATTAAATTTTAAGCCAGTGCTGCCAAATTTAGATGTTAATAATGCAGAAGGATCTCTTGCTTTGTTCGTTTCAGCACATTGTGCAATACTTGCGTGTGATCATCTAACTGATTTGTGTAAATCGAAGTTCAAAGATAGCAGTGCTGCGAAAGACTTACATATGCATCGTACTAAATGTAGTGCTATTATAAAAAACGTACTAAGGTCTCATTTTGTAAATGATTTGAAACAGGACATAGGTGAAGGTATGTTCAGTCTTCTTATTGATGAACCTACGGATATTAGCATTACGAAACTTCTTGGTATAGCTATTATTTATTACAGTAAAGAGTGTAACAACGTAGTTTCTACATTTCTGAAATTAGCTGAACTCTCGCGTTTTGATGCCCACGGGATTGTGACAACTTTAAAACAAACACTTAGTGAATTCACTTTAGATTTAAACAAACTACAGGGTATTGGCACAGATAATGCAAGTGTAATGGTAGGAATCAACAATGGGGTATACCAAATTTTAAAAAAGAGCGTTCCACACCTAATTCATGTTAAATGTGTTTGTCACTCCATTCAACTAGCGGCATCTACCGCAACAAGAGAGTGTCTACCAAGAAATTTAGATTTTCTAATCAGTGAAACGTATATTTGGTTTTCTCGATCTGCATCACGTCAACAGATGTATCGTGATGTTTACAGAACATTGAACGACGGTGATGATCCCTTAAAAATTCCTCGTGCTTGTGATACGAGATGGTTGTCAATAGAAACCGCAGTTACAAGAATAACTAGTCAGTGGTATGAACTTAAATCTCATTTCGATATCACCAGACTGAAAGAAAAATGTTACACAGCCGAAATGCTGTACGCTATGTACTCCGATGAGACCAATTTAGCGTATCTACTTTTTCTTAAACCTATCCTTATGGAACTGCAAAGAGTAAACCAGAATTTCCAGTCTAACAGTGCAGATCCCTGTAAGCTTCTTAACGATCTTGTGACACTTATTCAGTCCTTGATAAGAAAAGTTGTTCTTCCAACATACTGTGTAGAGAGTAACTTCATAAGCGTAGACTTCGAGAAACATTTAGATCCCTCACCGTATTTAGGGTATGCATTTGAGAAAAAGATAAATGATCTTCAAAAATCACACTTAAAAGAGGAACACGAAAAGAAATTGCGGGAAAGGTGCATTCATTTTTTGTGTGTTGTAATAAAGCAACTACAACAAAGGCTTCCGGACAACATTGAAGTCCTCAAGAAAGTTTCTCTTCTGTCAGTTTCAAATGCACTTCGTGTGAACAAGGAATCTTTGGTGCCTCTTCTTGAAATGTCTGGCTTAAATTCAGATACGATTACGAATATCGTTTTCCAGTGGCAAAATCTAACTCTTGTTAAATGGCAACACACTAATGATACTGTAGGTTTCTGGTGTGAGGTACTCAGCTATTCAGATGCTAATTCTGATAATCCATTTAAGGAATTGGCGGAGTTTGCAATGTCTCGATCAGTGCTTCCTTGGTCAAATGCAGAAGTAGAACGAATTTTTAGCCAAATGAATCTCGTAAAAACGAAAACTAGAAACAGAATGTGCCAGGAAATGGTAAACTCAATTTTAACTATTCGTGCTGGACTCCGTAGAAAAAATAAATGCTGCCACGACTACGAACTTCCCAAAGATGTTCTTCAGAGAATTGGTACATCTACAGCATATTTGTCTGAGAGAAATACTCCTTCCACTTCAACCGCCTCTTCTAACACAATGGAGGAATTCAAAGAAGACGAAGATGACTCAGCATCGTTCGATCTACTTCTGAACTTTTAGGTAAGTAAACTCCTTGTCTACATCTTTTATAATTAGATAATGGAAACCGAAAGGAGCAAAATATTTCATTTAGTGCTATTTCTGGTGGTTTTATAACTTTACTAGTGGTATTCTAGTGGTTTTGAATCTGTGCACTGGTGGGGAAAGGTTCTACACTGTTGGCAACACTGCATATGAGCGGACAGCGGACATATTTGAATGAAAAAAACACAACTGAGTGCTGTTTGTTTGTTCAGTTTTATTATCTTGTATGTTTAAGTTATTAGTAGGTATGCTTATTATTTCGCGTTAAATTTTTGGTCTTTGGTTAAGAATAATTCGTCAATATTGGTGAATTGACGGTTAAAATGAGTGAGTGAATATGAAAGGAGAATTGAGAGGATATTAATTTCCATTGTCGTAGGATTTCTGCACCATGTAGGAAACCCTTAATTTCTGTTTACAAAGTATAATGTTACTATAGTGAAACCATTACAAAGGCCATGGTAGGGTTCGTATGGGTGATTACAAAATCAAGTGTTTTTTGCACTTAGTTTTCTGCATATGCAGGGTGGCACGGTGGCTTACTGCTAGTCTTATTTTTTGTGCGTGGGCTTCTTCTATCCCCGTCCAAGTCAGTGTGGTAGATAATATCGGGCCATTTATTCCGAAGTTGGTCGTCCGTCTGGTTCTCCACCGAAAGAGTAATAAAAGCTAAGATTTAAAAAATTTCAATTTTTACTTTGTTTACTGACTTTCTGTTCGGTTTTGTTACCTCGCGAGGTGGAAGAAAGCTTAGGTTCTCTTTCGTTAGGTTGGGAAGGTTCTAGAACACACGTCCCTGCATATAGGTTAGTAGTTACATTGGTTTCTTTCTGTACCAAATTTTAATATTTAATTCACATAGTGTTGCCGAGCGAGCGTTAGCGAGTCAAGGCGGGTTAGAGACCCGCAGGGTATGTTGTTTTCTATCTTTATTACAGTTAAATGCGAGGGGAGACTATTATATTAAGAAGTATGGCTTAAGTTTAGAGTCGCCCCTCCAGTTTCAAACCTGCAAAAAAGCAGTAGAAACATTAAAACGTGCAGTTTTATTATACAGATCCATAGTATAAGTAGTAGTAGGAGTAGGAGGAACGGGTTTGAAGCCCAGCAGGGGTTCGATGGATTCTGTTCTCGACATAAAATGGGCATGCTGCTGATTCATGAAATCATTCACGTCTTGCAAATAGTACCAACTTCCACACATCTTTCCTCGTATTAAACATAACTTCACTACCAAATTTGCACATGTAAACATAACATAAGAACTCCAAATCATAATTTCTTACCTCATTTCTCCTATAAATTTTCCTAATTTTTATGAAAAACGGAGGGGCAACTCTAAACTTAACCCAAAAGCATAACTTTCCCCGCGTTTTTTCGCACTTACTTCCTTACCACACTTTCTGCAATTTGTTTTAGATTCATTTGTCCTTGCTTTTCACAAAGTTTTAAAAGATTACTCGTTGCTTTTACACATTGCAGTGGCAAAGTTCTAGAACACAGGTCCCCCTTCCCATTTAGCTGTAATAAAGACAGAAGACAAAGTGCGGGGCTCTGACCCGCCTTCGCTCGCTAACGCTCGCTCGGCAATACCATGTGAATTTTATATTCAACTTTGGTACTTTGGAACCAACCTAGGTACAAACCTAAATGAGGGGACCTGTGTTCTAGAACCTTACCCAGTGCAACCATTCGGTAACCTTGAGCGAAGAAGTTCCTTCCGCTTGTTAAATAGTTCCATGTTTACAACTGCTTATACCTGACAAATAAACAAAATTTTCGATCCCCTTATATATCATCAACCACACGAACGAGCAAATTATCTATTTTTTCCCGGTAAATTTTCAAAATTTTGCAAGAAACGGACGACCAAATTTGGAACTTAACCCAACATCGGTGTCCGTAGTTTTTTTTTTCGGGTGCTCGCGTTTTGTCCCACATTCTCATTTCATCACTTCTTTCATTATCTTCACTTGCCTTATTCATCCGTCTGCCTCAACCTGAAGGACATAATTGTGGGATGTTCAACTGGAAGATTTCTTTCGGTCGGACAGGCGTTGGGATTTGGTGTAGAAAAGCAGTGAATTTCGAGAAAGTTTAGGCTTAACAACTGAAAATGTGTTAATACGCATAAATAGCCTAGATGAGTATTTTAATGGGGTTCGGAGATTCCTAATTTACTCATTTTTAACCTATTTTGAGGCTAACCTTCCGCAGATGGCGGCCCCGGATGAAACACAAATGAACATGTTTTCAACTTTGTATTACTAATTACCGTTACTTATCTGTTAATTGTTACATCATTATACCTTAACTACAATTACTCCTGTTTCATTTCCACTGGTTACTTTTCACTTTTAATCACGAATATTTCTTACTTCTATGCTTCCTTTGCTATTTCCTACATCCGTATCCATTTATATGATATTACAGCGCATAATTGGTACCTTCCAACTGTTAAACGTTGTAAACAGCGCATTACTCAGAAATTACTAAAGCAATGAATCGTTACAGCGATGTTTATAGGTTGGTTTCGGCGTGGTGCCCTCCGTCAAACACATGCCCTTAATAGGGGTCTATGTTTAGCAGAAGGGGTCCAGCTCTTTTACTTAAAAAAAGCTACAATTCTGCTAATGCCTGTTCACATTAGGTTAGGTTAAGTTACTTTAGGTAAGGTTAAATTAGATTAGTTTTTCATATTATGTTAGTGTAGGGGTTGGCTAGTTTAAACCAGAGATTATACTGCAAAAGCAACTTTTTAATAAGTTTATGAATGTTTCTTTTGTGATTTTTTATAGTTTATTATTATTGTTATGCAATTGCAAGGAGAATCTAAATATTGTTTCGTTTCATTAGTGTTTACTTTTCATAAAATACATCGAAATGCCGTACTTTCAGGGGGGGGGGGGGTCATACAAACTCCACGAGAGGAAATTATTGAAATCAGAACTATCTTTGGTATCTATTTATGTATAAATGGGTCAGAGCCAAAGTGGACTCAAATAATTCGTATCTTTATTCACTTTTCTTACTGATATACAAATTAAGTCATTGTATTTCTTTAACTTGAACTAATAAAAGTCGTAGTGAACTAACTTGGACTAAATTAGTTCTTCTGTACTCTACACTACTTTAAAAGTGTCCATGTGTGAGTCTTATAATGGTTTCACTTGTGCAATTGTTTATCTTGTCCTCCTGAAATGATTCTTGACAATATTATATTAACAAGTACGTAAAGATCAGTACAACATATTTTTATAAGGAGACTTTCGTGAGTGAGTCGGCAGACGTATCGCATTTGTGGCCAATTAGTCCCGGTTTCGAGTTCAAATGGAGGACAGTTTCTCTCGGATGTAAGCGGATTTGGATTCCGTTTTAAGCTTATGTGACTCCTTACAGCATGACCCGGTTGTTGCATAATAAGCCAAAACAAACTTATTTCTGCCATATGTGATATAAATACATAGAGCAAATTATTTAAACCAAACACGTGGTGCACTGTAAATTAGAAATTACTTATACCATCGGTAGACAGAGGTATAAAGCAGATCATATTTTATGTTATTCGTATTGATAATGTAAATTTTTAGGTGACTCGGATGATAAGTAGATAGAAACTTCAAACATGTACGCATTGACGTTGGCTTGGCCTATGCTTAAAAGTGGTTGCTTTGATGAATATTGAAATCATTTCCATTTTTTTACTTTGTATTCAATGTAAGTCGTATTGTATGTAAATATAACGTCTTTAAAGTGCTATTTTGTATAATAATTATGAAAATTCTGTATTGAGTTAAAAATAATAAGTGCTGAAGAGCTTATGATGTTTGTACTCTTAATGCTCGATCTTGTTACATCCAGAGTTAAACTGAAAGAATTAGCACAATAGTTAGACAGAAAGAAGTGAAGGGAAAAGAAATAAAAACGGCCAGATTGAAAACCCACGATTAGAAAAAAAGAAAAAGTGAATGAACGAATGAAAGCGATAAGAAGGGGTAAAATGTTTCAACAAGGAAATTGTGTGCTGAAGTAAAACATTATTCATACAACGTACATCATCTACAATTAGAAGGAAAGACAGGAGTAAAGCAAGTGTCTTAATTAAGTAGTGCACTCTTACTCTTATATAAAAATTGCAATGTTCACACACAATAGCAGGCAGATTACAATTTTGTACGTGTTATACACACGTTTCTGATTAAAATACACAAATATTAATTTCTGCGCAAATTCTATTCAGGATCTATATATTGTGTTGCTGCTTCAAATTAGGTTAAAACATTGTTATTATCCACGTCTCCTTTAGTCTACACAGAATATCCGTTGGACGTAAAACTCAAATATTTCATTTCACTTAGATTACATTTCCAAACGGTGTTTCTGTGGGCCTGAAGTTATTTGCAATATGTGTAGTATCATAAATGGCATAGGTAATTTTTTCTCTCTCCTAATTGGAGACATTGTTCTTTTATCATTCAACGCATTATGTGATTCTTTTTTCAGACATGAAATTTACATGCAACTAATTACCATCGGCTAACTACATGCAGCTAGAGTTGACTTCAAAAACTGGGAGTAATAGAGAAAACGGTATGGAAAGTTGAGCCACCAAGAGAAACATGCTACCGTGAAAGGACAAAACTAAGGAGATTACTAGGATAATTCGTCAAATGCGTACTTCAATTTTTTTAAAATAAATATGTATATATCTGCCCCGTAATCTCTGTATAATTAAATAAATCCGTCTTGGAGGGTAGTATTTAATATTTTCTTATGTATTGCAGAACATAATTTTATAGTAATAAAGTATGTCGTTGCCCAGTTCATTGCAGAAAAATAATATATTCTGTGCTTTACTCATTATGGTTCGTGTTTTTAAGAGATAATTACAATTAACATTTTACGTTAATAATACACAATTCATTTATCACGACCAGAATTGAAAAACAATTCATATATTTATGTATGCATAAGTAAATGTGATTTTATTTGACCAATATTTATTATGCAGCCTAACGTAACGGTACTCAGGATGTTATTTTACGTAATTGGTATACTCGGTTTAGGCCAATCTCAGTGAATTTCATTGTTAATGGGCTGTTGCTTACCACATGTCACCAATTATTGTTAACGATCCATGCAGAAAAATTTACTCCCAAGATGGAATCCGGTTCTCTTTTAGAGAAGGATCACTGAAGCACATATTTAGCTCGATATGAACTAATATGTGGTGGCCAGGGTGTTGGTTAAATATATGAATCTTCCACAATAAATGTTAAATGGCTTAGATGATTTTCGAGGTGGTTAGGGCATTAACTTTTGTACACTATTTGCGGTGTTTGCATTGTTTTGTTTTGTTGTTGGAAAATATATTCATGGTGTCAGTTTGAAGTGTTTATTGTATTAATTGTCACTTATATTTTGCACAACTTGGAGCAATGTCTGCCAGTAAACTTGATATTGAGATGAAGCTAAGTTCATGAAACAAAGGCAGTTGGGAATCATGATGTGGTGCTTGTAATTAGAATTGAGCATCCTTTGTGATTACTTGTTGCGCTTTGTTTATTTCTTCAAAGTTAGAGTAGATAATTATGTGACATCAGATCCAAGATAAAAGAAGACAATATATATATAGCAACCATTAGCCGGACAACCGACAACGAATAGGACATCTGTAGTTTTTAAAGAAATCGATAACTATGGGAATAGACAGAAAATGATGAGAGCACTATTCTAATGTTTAAACAATTTATGTGGCCACCTACGCTGTGCTTCAAATCTGAGCATTTTATATGATTAATATCCTTTTGTGTCATATTTGTGGCTATAGTATTATGAATACTGTCTTACACTTGTTTTAAATATGTTTTTCCTTTCAGGATATTATACAAAACGAAGTCTGATCCCTCCAACTCAAATTTGCATCACTCTCCTCCAGAGTGAAAATATGAAACATGTTTAAGGAAGGATCTGTTGCGTGGTGGCGCATAGCTTGATATCGCAGAGACTCATGTTCATTTCTTATCCCAATCACACTTTTTGCTCTTTGAAATTTGGTCTGTCCGTTATTTTCGTTCATCTGTGTATATTACCCATAATTGTAATATTAAAAGTAAATTTTAGCTCAATTCTATAAAATATATTTAATGTTCAGAAACGGAGCATAATAAAGTTCTATTAAGCTATTTACTAAGTTCAATAAAATGAATAACTAACCCAAATGTTTAGAAATATGTAAGGATATGTAATCGAACGTATTTTTATGGGATAAACAGATACGAAAATACGTAGTAGTGCAGAAGATACGCAGCGAAGAGAAAACGAAGGTATTATGACATAAGGTATGCTTCACTTGTAATACAAGATGTCCAAGGACTTCTTGTACTCCTAGGTTTGAGTATCACAGAGGACAATTTCAGTTGTAGTGTTGATAATACTGCTTTTATGGTCACAACCAGCACCGTGCCACAACTCTTTATTCATTGTGATATGAAGATTTTCAGTTGTAAGGCCATGACTGATGTGAGGAGTTGCTGTTACACAATTCGATTCCATTAAAATGGCCCCCACGAAGCCCGGACCTTACACCAGATAACTCGTTGTGGAGAATAATCAAGACATATGTTTCTCATCGTTAGTAAAAAAAAAAAAAAAAAAAAAAAAAACGAAATGAAATCTTCGAGTTTTACGGCGCACGCTTATGCCGGTTAGGCTAAATAGACGGTAATGAGAAATGAATGGAATGGTGGAATGAAGAAAGTGGGAAGAAACGGGACAACCCCGAGAAAACCCACGAGCAGGGTGTTTGTCCACCACAAAGTCCACACGGCGCGAGCTGGGATCAAACCAGGGACCCCAAGCACCGGAGGTGAACGCTCTACCACTGAGCTGTATATATACAAATTGAGGTATGTTTCAAAAGAATGAATATAGTCAAATATATATACATATAATACGAAGTATATTACATTTAACGTTGTAGCATATCTAATATAAAAATCATAGCTAAATCTTACCATATAGCACCTACGCCAAACACTTTTAGCTCATTGTCGCTAAAAGATATTATTCCCTAAGATATTATTCTATGTTACAGAATAAATTCTGTAAATTACAAACTTGCTTGTTATCTCTGTGTAATGAATCGTTCAATCCTGAGAATGAAATTACACAGTTGTATTTTTCAAATTTGCATAAAGTTTATTATTTAATTGACTAATAATACCCCTTCCTTTTCCTTTATTTTTTATCTATATATGTATACAGTATATAGAGTTTGCCATTAATAATTGGCGTATGCGTTTCCTATAGATAAGGAAATATCTATTAGACTTTTAAATTAAAATATTTTCTCTTGCCGGATGTCACTCTTGGCGGATTATTTAAAGTTGAGGGCCACAGTGGCAAAGTGGTAGAGCGTTCACTTTTGTGCGTGGGTTTCTCGGGGTTCTCCCGTTTCCTCTCACTTTCTTCATTTCATCCATTTCTCATCATTACCGTCTCCTTTAGCCTAGCCAGCTTAAGCGTGGGACGTAAAACTTAAAAGACTTTATTTCATTTGTTTTATTTAAAGTTGAAAATACATTGTTATTTCAACGTTTCTTCACGTAATTTTAATACTTTTCTATGGTTAGAAAATCATACTCCATCTACCCTATCTAGAATCATGTCTGATCTATTCGACTATGAATTGCTTTAACGAGAGTTATTAAGAAAGCGTAACATCTTTGAAAACAAATATATATTAAGTGCTTTCTTTCCCTGGTACTGCTACTATTAGCAATACAAAAAGTAATAATCTTAAAGGTCGTATCAAGAAATAAATAGGGTGTTACAAATTTAAAATCTTTTTTTCTTACCACTGCCAAAAGGGCACCCAAACTTCGTTAGTACAGTAGTTACTGGATGTTACAATATCCCAGGCTTTTTGAACTTATTTCATATCTTGACCCCCTTTTGCCAGTGACCCTATAAGCAATTTATAGCTTTTTGATTGTTGCTGCTTATCGCTTACAATTGTATATATGTGAGGACTTTATATGGAAATAGGAATAACAGTTTGACAATAAGTATGAGAATAGAAATATCTTTTAAAATAAGAGATTCAAAATAATCTTTAAAATATGTCATTTTCGTTACTTGGTCCTAATTACATCTAACATTTTCACCTCCCTTCGCAATCCCCAGGCTGAGAAACCGTGTCATATCTTACTCAAAAGTAGGTGAAAATCAAAACGAGTAAGAGATATAAATAAGTTTACCAGAGAAGAAGGACTTTAGCAATAGAAGGACTTCTGTTTTTCTGATATTTAAATTGTATGGAAATTGACATAGAACAGTGTGGATGGTCGAGTGTTCCTGGAATTAAGAACTTCTTGCTCCAGGTTTCTACTAATGTGGAAACCTTGGAAATCTGGAATGTATTTTCGTTCCTGGAAACCCTGAAATTTAGCCAGAAACCTGAATTTTTCACAAAGTTACTATTTTACGTAACTACTTCTGGTAAATTTAAAAGAAATTGCGCACGAAGAAAATTAATTTTAAGTCAGTAAGAAATATAGAAAAAGGAACCTGGATAACTAGGATTGCTTCTTTTAGTTCAATGACTTCTGAATATTTTCAGAGGAACTTTTGTCGCTGATTGCACAGAGTATTTCAGCTCAGAACATTAAACAAGTCTGGCATACGAGTTGTGGGCCTATGTCGAGGGATCTCGGCAGAACCCTTCACCAGTTAAATGGAACAATATCAAAAGTAAAACTGTCGGTGACAGAATATCGTCAAGAAAATATGGTATTACTCTCGATTTCAGCGATATCTTCGTTTACAAAAGGTAATATTCCAGACAGCTGCGTAACATAAGCAATATTTCGTGTAATATTATGAATAATGGGGCTAGTATTTGGTTTCTAACTTTTTTTCTTGTTATGAGTATTGTAAATTTGTTTTGAATATTTCTTCTGAGATGACTGAGATTCTAGATTGAGAATCTTGAATTCCTACGTCACTTGCAACTCAGTCTCAGTACAGTTCTTAATGGAAATGCTCTTTAACGCTTGACGGACCTATCACTGAGATTTTTCTTCCGACCACTGTTCCCCTTCGACGATGTGGTTTGCCATGAGTTTTGTAGGTCATCATCACTTTGGACATAACAGACTTGCCACTTTCCCCACGCTCGCACCACATAACCGAACGCCAACAATTTGCCTTCTTTGGAAAGCATATCCCATCATCTCATGATATTCAATATTACCATGTACTAAGTTCACTGCATACTGACATTTTGTTGCTTCTCACGTAGTACGGAGTTCCTAATACTACACGTCCAACAGGCCCTCGGTGCGGTCGCCGCCTGGCCACTGCCAACCCAAACATTTTAAGTGTTTTCAACTCCAGATATGTAAATTTAATTGATTAGTATCTAGTACCTCTCACAACAGTAGACGTAAAGTCACGCCCCGTATGGGACAGACACGAGTGCATATAATAAGCACAATAATGAGAAGTACAGTAGAATCATGGTGTGCCATACAACGGCATGAAATGGACTTTTCTAACTTACAGTACTTTTCCTGGTCCTGTGTTACCATTTCAAATTTTTGGTTTGACAACTTCCAATATTTAAGAGGTGGTCCTGTGCACCCCTCCCGAAATTTAAGGGGGATGGGCGAACGTACCTCTACCAAATTTTAGAATGGGCGCTCCTAAATAACGTTATACTATGTGATCAGGACATGTGATGTCCCACAACTAATTACGGCCTAATGCGATGAAGACAGAAGTTACTAGACTATGCTTCTCTAGCGGACAGACTTCGAGAAAACCCATGCACACGATTATCCACCACAACCCCCCTTTCTCGCAAGCTGGCATCAAATAAGGGACCCCAGGCGGATTAAGAAGTGAAACGTCAGTAATAGAAAAGTTTTTTTTTTTTTTTTTGTGAATGGTCACTTCGTCTTTCGTAACAATGACGCAAATCTGCTTATATTGGGGCTAAATTTCAATTAAGCTAACTATGTACTAAATACATTGGCTACAAAATCCTACTATCGATATCGAAGTTTTTTTTTTTAAACTCATGTCTATATATAGATATAGATACACAGTTTGAGGAGTATCCCTGTGCGCAGTGGAAAAAAAGTGTGAAATGAAATACTGTATATTCAAGTGGTGCAGAGAGCATTCTACCAATCCTTCTTTGTTTATTTGTGTTTCATATTCTAATACTAATATTAAATAATATCTAAACAAAAATGGTTGGTTCATACCTAAATGTTCCCGAGGTCCTGGAACTGGCTAGTACACTGATTTTTAGATGTACCATATCATGTTTTTCTTTTCCAGCTGAAGTGGTGTGAAGGATTTTTCCCGTGTTTTCCGTATGTATTGTTACTTCCTAACGGGGCACAGGAATTTTAGAACTCACGAGTATTGACACAGGAGCTATATAGTAAGGGAGATACTTTTTTTTTTTTTTTAAAAAATAGAAATTTTGCACCACTTAGTTATCATTGGCAGTAGAGTATATTTTTTTATTTTTTTTTTAAATTTTATTTGTGACCATTAACGCTACTCTCTTGCTTCTGATGAACTCATATCAGCTTTATAGCTCCTGCATTCTATTTTTATCTAATACTCAAACGTCAGTACTCAGCCTTGTACACAGTAAATAAAATATAAACATTGTATTATTTAATTCAGTTCATGTAGTGGTGGCTCTGCAGTACATCCCACTAACAAAATAAAGTAGTAGCCTAGGTACATGGGTCTACTTAAGTGAATCCTCTTTAGGGGCTCGTCACATACATTTTTGGTCCCAGTAGACGAAGGGTCATTCACACCAGGTGACAGGTTTAGAATTGAAAAACTCACAACAGGCAGCATGCACATCATCATATGAATTCAATTGCCGACCACACAAGAAATGTGAGAGAGCGCGAAACAAACTATAAGCTGAGGGTGCAACATCTGGACTA
The DNA here is from genome assembly GCF_964235325.1 of Thermobia domestica. Taxonomy (NCBI): domain Eukaryota; kingdom Metazoa; phylum Arthropoda; class Insecta; order Zygentoma; family Lepismatidae; genus Thermobia; species Thermobia domestica. The sequence goes on from NC_137463.1 coordinate 87,835,558, forward strand.
TAGGCAGGATGAAGTAAAAACTCAAACCTGTCAAGTTTAGCCAGGGTATTGTTCACACATTTCAAGACCGGTCTCTCGGAGCATTGCCAGTTTGCAGCAATAACCTCTTCCTCCCCGCTAATGACGGATATTTCTCATTCAGAATGATATACATTCGGCATAATTGTTCAGAATACAGTTTACCTGTTATAACACGACCTTCTGGAACAAACTCAAAATGAATCATCACGTCAATATTCCATCAAACACACAGCATGAGCTTTTTCCCAAATTTGTCCTTTTTTCACCCACTATTTACGTGTGTCAGGGTTTTTCAAAAACACCCATTCTCATCTCCTGTCACAATTCGCAGACTCCAGAAACAAGGATCAGCGTTAAAAAAAAAAAAAAAAAAAGATGGCAAATTGCCACTCTGCGCTGGGCCAACTCCTCTGTTAGCTCATGGGGACTTTGTCGGGGCTGTTTATTGACGTAACCCATGTCATGTAATCGACAGTTTACTGTCGATTTGGATGCCCCAACCATTCTTTTTAACACACGTATACTTGATTGTGGTTCAACACTCACAGTATCTTGCAAAGGGCCGTTAATGTCCATCGGAGGTGTACCCTTGCGGGGCTTAAATCGCCTTTTTTTTTTTTTTGAGCCGACGGGAAGCTGTTCAACGATCCAGTACTGCTTTGTTCTCTACACGACAAATTCCCTCTGCTGCAGCTTTTGCAGTTAGTACTTTTTTTCATTAAAATCGTAGCACAGCTCCAATTGCAATTTGGTCCTCACTCATGTTGCCCTTTTTGACTTTACGGATCATTCGCTACACACGCAATACTTGCTTTCAGTTGATCCCACGAACCTGTCCTCTATGCCTACCAATAGTTTTCAATGGTGGCGCAACCTATTCTCCCAAAGTTTTTCCTCATGCAGGTCAGTGTACTGATGGTGCAGGGCTTCTGGGACAGCCTGGTACATTCCAGCATTACACCACGTTCCCAAAAGCACTAAAGCCTTCTCTGTGTGTAGTACAGAAGCTAACTTGAGTTCACGTTACATTTTGTATATACACACACCAACAAAGGTCTGAAAGTTTCAGGGGGGCAGAAGGTGGTTGCAGGGAGAGCTAAGCTATCGTAGCTACGTGCCTGTTGCTAGCAGCAGGGTGATTGTAGCTGTTTCACTAATAGAGGGGGTAATACAATATGGAAGTTTTGAGTACATCTTGGAATTGACGATCTTATCTGCATTAGCGTCATGTGTGAGATAAAGAAATAAATGTGCCAAATGTTTTGTGGATAGTAAGTAATCATGTTAAAATTGCAACATTTAAAATATTGTATGTCAATAACAAGCTCAGATCGATATTTGTTACGTACGATGTTTTTATATTGCAGAAATAAGATTTACTGTATACTATTTACAAACTAATTTGTAGATAATAATTACAAGGGATTTGTAGATAATAATACCCAAGTGTCCGGCTCCGATTTCATTGAAATTTTGTTTTCTGATAGAGGGCATGTATGCATTATTTGTGATGGCAGAAATTTTTGCCATGGTGCATATTTTCTATTTTTTAAAAATAATTTTTAAGAGTTGTGATGTGGTTATAGAGATTACTGCAGAAGTTCCGTACTACCCTTTGTAAACGGAGTGTTAATGAAAAAAGTGAAGAACAACCATGTAGATACATATAAGGCCTAGGGGAAAGTCGTATGGTAGGTATGACCTTGACGGCAGCCATCTTGAAATCCGCCATTTTGAATTAAGGTCAAGTTTTTTTTTACATGGGAATAGGGTAATATGATACATAATTTCGGGCTAGAATTTAATCAGGAAAACAATGGTGAAGTTAGTTTTAAGATACACACATTTGGGAAAGAGTTACAGGCATATTAATTGTTTATACTACCTATGTGCGTAAGTCCCTTACCTCCGCTTCTAACCCGCGTATTAGTGATAATAAGTAGATAAAAACTTCGGTAATACATATTAGGCTTAGAGAGAAGTGGTGCGGTAAGGATAACCTTGACGGCAGCCATCTTGAAATCCACCATTTTGAATTAAAGTGAAGTTTCGAAAAATGAAAACCATAGCATCCTAATTTTAATAGCAAATTTTCCCAAAAAGTCAATGTATACTTATTTTTGTTTATTGAGTGTGGTGTTTACGTTGGAATTTACGTGAGGCACCTGATCGGTGGATCTACTTGTCTATTAATTGCTGGCGTTCCTTTGAAGATTATTATTATTATTATTATTATTATTATTATTAATTTTTCGTTTGCGCAACATTGTCCGCTATATTTCCTAATAATTTTGTGTTCATGTCACGAAAATCAATTACATATTCATTTTTTGTTTGTTCATGTGTCTCAAGCCTTCTCATGTTATGTCCCATAAGACTTCTCATGTATTCTAGTTTGAAATAAATAATTACATTGCAAGTCTTCAAAGTTCAGAAAGATTGCTGGATGTTTATCCCAACACTATTCATGAACTGACAAATCGCAACTCTTAAAAAATATAATAAATTTAGAAAACATGAGCCATGCAACAATTGCAAAGTGTCAGTTGGAATCTTAAAACATGCGGTGAAAATTAGGAGTGTTATCAATTTGAAAGATCGAATAATGGACGTTTGGTGCGCATTAGAAGCAGTCTTAAATTCATACTGGTTAACTATAGAACAGAAATAAGCACACCATTAGCTTTTTGAGAAAATTTGCTATTAAAATAAGGTGGCACATGCTATGATTTTCATTTTTCAAAACTTTACTTTAATTTAAAATGGTGGATTTCAAGATGGCTGTCGTCAAGAATACTCTTACCGCACCACTTTCCTCTAGACCTAATATGTATTACCGAAGCTTTTATTGACTTATTATCATCATTAATACGAGGGTTAGAAGCGCAGGTAAGGGATTTAACGCACACAGTAAGTATAAACAATTAATGTGCCTGTAACTTTTCCCCAGATGTTCGTATCTTAAAACTAACTTCACCATTGTTTTCCTGATTAAATTCTAGCCCGAAATTATGTATCATATTACCCTATTCCTATTTAAGAAACTTGACCTTAATTCAAAATGGCTTATTTCAAGATGGCTGCCGTCAAGGTCATACCTACGATACGACTTTCCCCTAAGCCTTATATGTATCCACTGGTTGTTTCTCATTTTTTTCATTAACACTCCGTTTACAAAGGGTAGTAAGGAACTTCCGCTGTAATCTCTAATAACCACATCACAACTCTTAAAAATTATTTTTAAAAAATAGAAAATATGCACCATGGCAAAAATTTCTGTCATCACAAATAATGCATAATGCATCAGAAAAAAATCATTGAAATCGGAGCCGGACACTCGGGTGATGCCCCTTGTTAGATCATATTTATATTACGGTCTATACTAAGTTTTGCTTCAAAACAGTAGTTGTTACACGTCAGCCTTTACACTATAGGTTAAAATCGTGCTTAACTCAGTGGCGCCCGGTGAATTGATACCAGTTGTTGCAGTAAGAGAGATCTAACAAAAGATAGAAATTAGACTGACTGAATAACCTTAGATTTAGATCAAAACACTATATTCACAGAAATAAAATTGTGTAAAATAAATAAATAAATAAAAGAACAATAGAGAAAAATTAATAAGTTTTATCAAAGTAAATAGAAAGGCAATTCTTTCTTTTATTGGAGGAAATCTCCTTATTGAACGCTGGTTGAAGTCTGGTATTCTCATTATTAGGTCTTTTCGATGGGAAGCGTGGTAATCTCTCTTAGAACATTGAATTCTTTAAGAACGTTTTTATTCTCTTCAATGTGAAGTAATGCTTTCTCCTTCTGTTAACTTCATAGATGCAGTTAATATACATTCTAAAAGCTTTGATGATTCATTAAATATTTGTTTCTAGACAAACGTGAACAATGAATTCTAACAAACCCATAACTCCCACTAATCTTAATTGATCTGTAGGTATCAGCAGCGTGATTCAGATTTTGCATGAGAAAATGGGGGGAGAGGATCTTCCGATACAAGTAGAGATTCAGTTTTTCATTGGTATACTAATATCCTATTGATTATAATGTATGTAAAAATTTCAAAGTCAGAGGAAGGTGACAAAATGATGCAATTGTGACATAGGCTGAAGGCTGGCTGTACAGTTTAGTGTTGTTAAAGAAAAGAAATGAACACATTATTTTATTCAGGCGTTTCTAGGAAAATTTGAGATATACTGAGGAAACATATCGAGTACAAGCAACATTGCTGCTATAAGATGATTTGTGAATTTAAACCAGGCTTTAGCTTCGCAAACACATATACTTCTCTTGTTTCTCCATTTCATGCTGTGCTCTTTGTAGATTGTACTTCTTTGCTCCCGTCATCATCAATTTAATCCCCTAAAACTAATGTTCCCTTCAAAATTTGAAATCACCTATTGTGCAGAAGAAGAATCAATTTCTCTTTTGACGCTGCCTAACAAAATTTCCACAAGTATCATTACTTTGTTGAAGAAAGATGAAACAATTAAATAAAGAAGCATACAAGGTATCCAACAAAGGGGCTTACACTGTTTGAACTTTAATAACTCGAACCGAAATAAACAAAATATGATTTTTTAAAGTCAAAAGATGTTTAAAACATTACTGATGATGTTCTAATGTGGAATATGTTCAAAGTGTCTTCCATTTGCATCAATACATATCGTCGGCAACGCTGTGGAACACACCGACAAACATGTGATATGGTTTTACTGGAATGAATTCACAGGAAGTCTCAATCGCCTCTCTCATGGAATAAAGCGTACCTGGTTTTGTAGTGTAGTGTTCTTCAGAATTCCTCACAGAAAGAAGTCTAACTGCGTTAGATAGGGAGACCTGATTGGATACTCGACACATCCTCGTCGGTCTATCAACCTCTCAACAAACGTTTCATCCAGGAATTGCCGACGTCTCAATGGTAATGTGTCGGTGCGCCATCTTGTAAAAAAAGTTCATCTAGGTACAGTTGATGAGCAGCTGGCACATTTTCCCCCTACAACACGCTAAGCTAGCAGTTGTTAAGCCCTTATATAAAAGTGGCAAGAAAAATCTTACTTCGATGAAAAACTTATGTATATAAGACTAGTTAACTTTCTAAATAATTTTAACTTAATATCTCCTGCTCAAAATGGCTTTAGATCAAATAAGTCTACTGAAACTGCTCTTTACTCCTTTCTCTATTCTGCTTTAAATTCAATAAACGCTAAGAAATATACAACCGGCATATTTCTTGATCTTAGCAAAGCTTTCGATACATGCTTATGAGTGGTTTAAATCGTATATATCCAACAGAAGGCAAACTGTTGAAATTAACTGTCAAACTCGAGACACTCAGGGAGTAAGCAAATGTTATTCAGATACCAAAGAGTTAAAATTTGGAGTTCCTCAAGGTTCCATCTTAGGCCCTATTATATTTTTAATATATATAAATGATTTACCACAATGTTTAGACTCTGCTAAAATTGTTCTGTATGCTGACGATACAAATATATTAGTAACTGGAGAAACTTACGTTGAGTTATGTAATGCAGTAGATTCCACCATGTCTGCCGTCAGTGACTGGATAGATAGAAATAAACTAATACTAAACATAACAAAGTCTTCGTGCATGTGCTTTCATGTAGCAAAAAACGAGATAAGAAAACGCCCTTGTGTAACAATTAACGGCAAAACGTTGAATTACGTCTTGGATATCAAATTTCTTGGCCTTTGGGTGTCAGATACATTAGATTGGAAAATTCACATTCAAAAATTATCTAGTAAATTGGCTCAAACCTGTTACATGTTAAAGCTTTTACGAAATAGTGTCAGTCAACATGTTCTGCTCACAACTTATTTTGGACTTTTTCATTCTAAATTGAAATATGGTATTATATTCTGGGGATCTACTGCACTGCTAAATTCCATATTCGTTTTACAAAAGAGAGCTTTAAGGTTTATGACCGGAAATAAACCTCGAACTTCTTGTAAACCTCTATTTAAATTTCTTGAAATCTTACCTCTTCCATGTTCATATATATATGAACTTCTAAAATTTGTAAGAAAAGATATACAGATAGATACAAGCAGCTTCCGGTTGAACTCAGATATTCATATGCATAATACAAGACAAGCGTCTGACCTTCATGTAGAGTCCTCACGTTTAAAAGTACATAAGAATAGTACATTTCCTATAGCAGTGAATATTTATAACAAGCTTCCTTCCATTAAAAAAAAAAAAAAAACATCTGGTTTCAATAAAGCAGTCAAGTCGTACCTACCCGAGCACTGTTTCTATTCTGTAGAAGAATATCTCGCCTGTAGTAAATAATGTTTAAAGTATATATATTCTGTATATCTATAATGTAAGGTTTTATTAACTGTTATGTTGTTTTATATCGCTGTATGTAACTTAGAATAATGAAAAATTGTACTTTTTTTTTTTTTTTTTACATAAATTCACACTATTTTAATATTGCATGTAGATTTAAATCTATACATATGTACACATTCAGTGTTCTTATGACGTATCCAACTCATACGTTCACGTTGTGAACAATTTGTATGAAAAAGGATGAAAATAAATACAATACAATACAATAAGATACTCTACACCTGTCACTACTACTTAAAAAAAAAAACTACCTGACAAGTCCTCTAGTAGACAAACCACACCACTTGCGAGAGCAGCGTGGGAATGTACGGTTTTCACTTTGTTTGCATAGGAAGGATGACTAGCAAAACATAAACAGAGGAGTTACGAATTACAAAATAAAAATATTCCGGACTAACAATAAACTCTTTTAGTACTACCAGGCTAGGGCAGGTCCAAAGGGAATATTCAGAAGTCGCTGAACTAAAAGGAGCAATCCTAGTTATCCAGGTTACAACATTTTCTATATTTCTTACTGACTTAATATTAATTTTCTTCGTGCGCAATTTCTTTTAAATTTACCAGAAGTAGTTACGTAAAATAGTAACTTCGTGAAAAATTCAGGTTTCAAAGACGTTACGCTTTCTTAATAACTCTCGTTAAAGCAATTCATAGTCGAATAGATCAGACATGATTCTAGATAGAGTAGATGGAGTATGATTTTCTAAGCATAGAAAAGTATTAAAATTACGTGAAGAAACGTTGAAATAACAATGTATTTTCAACTTTAAATAAAATAAATGAAATGAAATCTTTTAAGTTTTACGTCCCTTAAGCCGGCTAGGCTAAAGGAGACGGTAATGATGAGAAATGGATGAAATGAAGAAAGTGGGAGGAAAGGGGAGAACCCCGAGAAAACCCACGTACACGGTGTTTGTCTACCACTAAGTTTACTTGGCTTGAGCGGGGATCGAACCAGGGATCCCACGCACGAGAGGTGAACGCTCTACCACTTTGCCACCGTGGCTCTCAACTTAAAAAAAAAAAACCGCCAAGAACGACATCTCACCTACACGGTTAAATAACGTAGGTTAAATGACGTATTTTTCAGCTTGTGAGGTAATGCATTTTCAATGTTTAGAAGACGTACTGTATGTAAGCCGGCTGACTATTTTCATTATTACCAACTTGGTTGGTGTAGTGGTTACTGTGTCTTTGATGCATGTTTATTTATTTATTTATTTATTTATTTGCCTGTTTTCCATACAAATGAGAGTATTCTCGAGCACGCATACAGTTGTCAAAGTTACAAAGTAATTACATATATGCTATAAAAAACTTACAAATAGAGTAATAGATACGTAACTATGACTTTTATAAGCTTACATGTTCATAACATAATTAACAAAAAACATTTATCCATTGTCTTAAAAAAAAAACTGATTTACCGAGTAGTAACATTTATCTACTAAGAACTTCTGAAGAGCAGATTTAAACATAGGATATGATTTGTTTTGCTTTAGAAAGTCAGGTAACTTATTAAAAATTTTTATACAATTAATATATGCGCTTTTTTTTTGGGAAAAAACGAGGAATTTTGGGGAATAACATGCAAATTATTTACGAATCGAGTATTGAATCTATGGGCGTAACTGTTTTCAATAAATAAGTGTATGTTACCTACGGTAAACAAGATAATTTTATATGGATACACACAAGATAATGGTAATATTTTTTTCCTCGAAAGATTGGCTTTCAAGAAGACTTTGGTGACAATCCAAACACAACCCTTAGTAATTTCTTTTGTAAGCGAAACGTGCTAATATACTCAGTAGAATAATCCCAAAAAATAATGCCATAAGTTATTAAAGAATGGAATTTTGCAAAGTATACTGAAACTAAAGCCTGTGTTGTGACATTACCTCTTAGTCTATGGAGGCCGAAACAAATACTAAATTTTTTGTTGAGTTGAGAAATATGCTCATTCCAAGTTAGTTTCAAACTAATGGTGACACCAAGAAATTTAGTTGAAATAGGAAAGTCGACGTGGTTCTGGGTGCAATTCTCGGTGGGAGAGAACTGAAATTTGAATCCGTTATGATGCTTCGAGTTCCATCTTGAACTGTAGGTCCACGTCGAACATAGTTTTGATAGTGAAAAAAGGCGCTAAATTTCAATCATCAAACAAACAACATTTCCATTATCCCTGACCAAATGTAAGTTTGGCATCTTTCTGCCTTCCCAAACTTTTGCCTCTAAACATAAATTTAAGCAGATATCGTTTTAATAATTTTAGAAAAGGGTAGTTTCATGAATTATCAAAAACCTTGGCAGTTTCATTATTATTATTATTATTATTATTATTATTATTATTATTATTATTATTATTATTATTATTATTATTATTATTATTATTATTACAGAGCTCGTGGTGGCCAATCACGGCCACTTTCCATCTTGTCCAGGCTCTGGTGGTTTAGGAAGGGTCCTGTGGTCTTCATTATTTTAATGACCCTCCGGCAGTGTTGAGAAGTGATTCCTTTTTGTTGTTGTTGTTGTTGTTGTTTTTCCTTCTCTATTTGAGCTAGAGTGGAGAGAATGTGTCAAAGTTTCTATGTGTTTTCTTTCTTTTAGTTTGCTGCTTGTATTTTAGTTACTTTGGTTTTATTAAAGCATGCCGGCATCAGGTATTTGTCCTATTCGTAATACTCCAATTTATGGAAGGCAAAGAGCTGTTAAATGCAATGTTTGTTCTGGCAAATTTCATTTGGAATGCTTACAGAATCTAGGTGAAGGAAAAAAAGAAATACTATATAGGAATTTTAAGTTTACAAAATGTGAAAATCAGGAAACTCGGAACCTAAATAAATCTGAGTCCGTTAGTCTTAATAATCAAGACAATAGTACTCAGACTACTGATGGCCAAAATTCAGTGGTACCTCAACTGGGTAACCAAAACAAATCTCAAAAAGATGAAACGATATCCTTGGTAGCTATTCAAAAACAAATTGAATTGTCCTTTGTTAATATGAAGCATATTTTCCTCAATGAAATCAAAGTTTTGAAATCTGAAAAAGTTAGTCTAAGAGAAGAGAATAAGGAAATTAGAGCTTTCTTTAGAAACGGGCAGTTTAACACAGCTACGTAAAGAATTCAGGACTGGTATTAGGTAAAGAGTTAAATGAGTCTCACAATAAGGTTAATCATGTATCCCAATCACTCACATGAGTTAGAGTTAGATAATAATGAATATATTGAAGAAGTGAGGGATTATGGACAGAAGTTGTATCAAGGAATCAATGATAAAAAACCAACTATAGTTGTCAATCAAAATTTGGGAAGAGATGTAAAAAAAGAGTGTGCGTAAACAATAAAACTGACTTGGTGTCTAGTATGAAGAAAAAAGCTCTATTTACTAGATTTAGTCCAACTGCCTCTGTTGCTGATGTTGAAGATATAGTAAAAGAATATTTGAATAACTTTAAGCTCTTCATATTATATACTAAATTAAAAACTAAATATAATTCGTATGCATCCTTTCATATAGAAGTCAACAGTTGTGATTATAATATTATTAATGTTCCAGAAATTTTGCCTAGAGGTATCCTTATTGGCCCTTTCTACGGTAAATTAAAAGTATTCAATGACTGTAATGGTCAAAGCACTTCTGGTTCAAATGGAGAAGCAACGTGGTCTTAGGACCAAACATGAACAGTTCTTTTGTTCTGTAGCAGATTGTACTTATGATATAATTGTTATTGCTGAGACGTGGTTAAGTGATTTACATAACAGTGAGGATTATTTTCCGGATGTTTATAATTGTTTTAGAACCGACAGAATATATGAACCTAATGTTTGTTAAAGAGGAAGTGGAGTGTTATGTGCTGTTAATAAAAATATCAAAGTTATTCGAACAACTGACTTTGAGATCATTGAAGAATATATTTTACTTGAAATTGTTAATAGAACTGGCAAGAACTTATTATTACTGTGTGCTTGCCTTCATTCTAATTTGCCTCCTATTGTTTATGAGAATTTTTTAAATAACATTTTGATTAAGATTAATCCACTGGATTATGATATTCTCATAATTGGTGATTATAACATCCCAAGGTTGGTTGGGCCAATAGGGATTTCCTTCCTGGCATACATTATTATGCCAAATGCAAGTCCAGAATATTGTTTTCATTCCTGGATGACTTGGTTATATCAAATTTTAATGTTGTTGCAACTGAAGATGTTTTGCCTATTGTAACTCCTGATCCATATCATTATCCTATCGAGCTTTCTATTTGTAATAAGATATGTTCTTTGGATATTGGTTGCTCGCCAAGATACTCTTTTCATAAAGGCCATTGTCTAGCCTTATACCACGAATTAGCAGAGGCAGACTGGACCAATATCTTGTTAACTGAGAATATTAACCTTGCTGTTGATGCTGTGGAAAATGTAATTAAAACTAGTATGAATAATAATATTCCTAAGTTTATACCCAAAAGTAGGAGTTTTCCTTTATGGTATTCTAAAGATTTTATCCTTTTAATTAAGACGAAAGAAAAAGCGTATAAAAATATATAAAAACTAAATCTGATGATGATTATATTAGTTTTGCAAATTATAGAGGACAAGTCTAATTCAAACTTCGTATGGATAAGAAAATGTATATTTCGGACATTGAATATTCCTTAACCAAAATCCCTAAAAAGTTCTGGTGTTTTGTAAGTAAGTATAATAATCGCTCTAAATTTTCCTCAGGTATTATGATAATGAATATGTAGATGATTCCAATAAACTTCTCAATGCATGGGCTAAGCTATTTGAGTCTATATACAACCTCCATTCCAAAAGAAACCGAACTTTTTAAAAAAACAAAAAAGCAATGTACATTTGGGAACAAATCATTTTTATTAATCAATGTATTCCCCTTCTGCATCGATACACATACGAGGGCTATCCAGAAAGTAGATTACGTTTTGGAATAAAAAATCAACAAAGTATAGGAAACAAATTTTATTATATACAGATGAAAGCCACACACAAATACTACTTTTCGACATAGTCACCATTCAAATTAAGGCATTTATCGTAGCGATGTACGAGCTTGGAAATTCCTTCGTCGAAAAATTCGGCCGCCTGCGACTTCAACCACTTCGTTACCTCTTCTTGCAATCAACAAGATCTTAGAGCTCAACATTCCTCTGCGCTTGTTTTGAATTGCTCTTCTGAGGTTTTGCAGAGTTTGGCAATACCTTTGAGCGTTTATTGTAGTGCCTCTTTCCAGGAAGTCCACCAAAATCACACCTTTTCTGTCCCAAAAAACAGTCGCCATCATCTTCCTTGCCGACATTGTTTGCATGCATTTCTTGGGTTTTTGGGGAGAACCTGTGTGCCCCCACTGCATTGATTGCAATTTCGTTTCACAGTTCACGTGTTTCACCCATGTTTCGTCACCAGTAACGATGGGATCGAGTAAAGAGTCACCATCCTTATTGTAGGCGTCCAAAAAGTGCAACGCTGCAGCCATTCGCTGATTTTTGTGGTCCTCTGTCAAGATTTTTGGAATCCATCTTGCACAAAACTTGTGGTAACCAAGCTTTTCGCTGATGATTTCGTGCAACAAACTTCGCGAAATTTGTGGAAAACTCAAAGAAAGTTCCGTTATTGTGAACTTTCGATTTTCACGGACTTTAACATCGACTTTTTCGACAAGTTCGGCAGTCACTTTGCTGGGTCTCCCACTTCGATCTTCGTCGTGAACATTGGTTCGGCCATTTTTAAATCTTATGACCCACTGTCGCACTCCACCTTCAGTGATAATGTTGTCCCCATACACTTCACACAGCTGCCGATAGATTTCTATCGGTTTACAGTTTTTTGCTGTCAGAAACCTTATTACTGCACGCACCTCGCAGCTCGCGGGATTTTCAATTAACGCAGACATTTCAAACCGTCACAGTATCTTAACGGAGCACAGCACGAACCTCTCACTAGCACGGCTAGATGCCGACTGAGCTGCGCAACGCTCTGACCCCAAGATGGCCGCGCTAGCCCCGCCCCTAGCGGACACAGACGAAAACGTAATCTACTTTCTGGATAGCCCTCGTATTTGCACGCTCCAACAAGTTGTCAAACGACTTCTCCATGTCCTTTATTGGAATGGTCTTTAGGACGGCGGTCGTCGCCTTCTCAATGGCATCAATCGATGCGTGCCACTTTCCTTTCATCGCCAAATGCAGTTTCGGGAACAGATAGAAATCGCACGGAGCGAGATCTGGTGAATAGGGCGGATGATGCAACCGAATAATGTGATTTTTGACCAAAAATTCAGTTACAAGTCGCGAACGATATGATGGTGCATTATCGTCCAAAAGAGTCCAACTGCCGATTTCGCGATATTCGGGCCGAATACGACGAATTCTTGCCAGCAAACGCTTCATGACGCCCAAGTAAAACTCTCCAGTGACTGTCTGTGACGATTTTTTGTTATGTTTGATGAATTCACGCACTTTTTCGATGTTTTCTTCCGATAATCCGGTTCTGGGACGGCCTCATCTTTCGTCATCATCCAGCGTCTCTCTACCAGATTTGAATCGCCTGAACCACTCGTAAACTTGCGTACGGGATAGACACTCATCACCATATGCATTTTGTAACATTTGGTGCGTTTCACTAAAAGTTTTACCCAGTTTAACACAAAACTCAATTGCAGCTCGTTGTTTGAAACTCATTTTCCGACCGATGTACACAACACACTGACAGTTGAAACGCAATAACTTTGTTGCCGTGCATCCAAATGTCATGACATTTATACCAGTTGTCAATGAGGGACTAGGCCATCTACCGGTAAAATATTACAACAGATGGCACTAGTGGTACTATTTGTTTTCAAAAGTTCGGTTTCTTTCGGAATGGAGGGTGTATCAAAAACGTTCGTCTTATGACGAAACTGAATTATTATGTAATTCTGGAAATAGTAAATTTTTTCCTAGGTTTACAGTTGATTAGGTTATTAGTGTTATTAAAGGACTGAAAGTCAAATCCTCTTGTGGAATTGATGGTATACCAACTTTTATTATTAAAGGTATTGTGTATATTATAGCTCCTATTCTTACGTCATTATTTAATTGGAGTATACAAACCTCTACTTATCCTGAAAGTTGGAAAACTGTTCTTGTGTCTCCTATCCCTAAGGTTAATGGGAAAGATTATACGGATTATAGAGCAATTTCTATTATGGGAATATTACCTAAAATTTTTGATAAGCTTGTGTATAATTATCTTTATAACCATGTTTCTTCAGAAATTATGGATCAACAGCATAGATTTATGAAAAATAGATCTACTTTGTCCAATCTAACATGCTTTGTGTATGATATTGTTCCTCCTGTAAAAACTCAAGGACAAGTAGATGTAATATATTTTATTTTACCAAGGCCTTCGATAAACTTCCTCATGGTATATTAATCAAGAAACTTAACTCATGTGATCTATCATCAACCTTCATTAGATGGTTTATTTCATATTTAACTTGTAGAAGATTTGTTGTAATATATAAAGGTCACATTTCTGATGTATATATTTTTTCTGGTGTTCCTCAGGGATCTAACTTAGGTCCACTTTTGTTTCTTTTGTTTGTCAATGACCTTAAAGAAAATATCGATTGTCAATTTCTCATGTATGCTGATGACTTGAAAATTTACCGTACTATAAATGATGCTAGTGATTGTGCTAAATTACAAGATAACATTAATATCATTGTTAATTGATCAAGGACTAACGCTTTACCTTTGAAGTTCAACAAAACGTGCATGGTGTTTCTGTAGACGATCTGGGTGTTACTTTTGATGCTAAATCGTTATTCAACAAACATTTGGAGAATATAGTTTCCAGAGCGAGAAGGAATCTGGGAATCACAAAACGGATCTCTAGAGACTTCTCTTTAAAAAACTTTTTATTTTATATTATGCAAATGTTAGAAGTCAAATAGAATATTGCACCAGTGTTTGGAACAAAGGAATTCAGTATTTTCAAAGGGATATAGAAGTAGTACAAAATCTGTTTCTTTCATGGCTAAAATGGAAATTTAAATTTCTATCAGGAAAAACTTATGATGAAATTAGGTATCATCTTGGCCTATTAAAATTATCTGAAAGAAGAACTTTTTTTTGATTTTAAATTGTTTCATAATATTTTATTTGGTAAGTTGCCACTGACTGAGGCCGTTAGTCTTGGTATTCCTAATGTGGCTAGGAGAAACTAAAATTTTCAAGTATAATCCGAAGTTTAGTAATGCGCCTATATATAAATGCCTGTTAAATGCAAACAACTATTCGCATGTCATTGATTTTCTTTCTATCAAAAGAAAGTTTACGACTTATCATTTATCATAATCACAATTTCATTACTGTCTGTGCATGCCCGTGCTTGTGCATGTCTGAGCATTATTTTATAATTTATTGTAATCTTAGTTGTGTTTCATATGATAAGTTTGTCGTTTGCCACTGGATGTAATTTTTATTTTTTATTCTATACTATTGTATGTACGATTGTTTCTGTGTCTATGTACCCTATTGGGAATTGCAAAGGGACTTTTAGTCTGTAATTTTCAATTATGCAATAAAAAATTATTGTTCTTATTATTATTTTAGTTGTAGCCCATATTAATACACTAACTGTTTACTTAACTGTCTGTAGTTTCTGTAGAGATGCTAAATGCTTCATTACTTTTTAAGTCCGATAATATCATTGAGTAGTTATTTAATAAATCAGTATCGGGAATGGCAGCAAGAGAAGATATTTTCATTTAAAACTTTAATAGATATTTGCTTACCTATAGGAAACGCATACGCCAATTATTAATGGCAAACTCTACATACTGTATACATATATAGATTAAAAAAGAATAAAGGAAAAGAAAGGGATAATTATTAGTCAATTAAATAATAAACTTTATGCAAATTTAAAAAATACAACTGTGTAATTTCATTCACAGAATTGAACAATTCATTACACAGAGATAACAAGCAAGTTTGTCATTTGCAGAATTTATTTTGTAACAAAAAATAATATTTTAGGGAAAACTAGTGAGCGACAATGAAGCTAAAACAAAATGAAATGAAATCTTTGAGTTTTACGTCCCACGGGTCTGCCCGTTAGGCTAAAGGAGACGGTGATGATGAGAAATGAACGAAATGGAATGGAGAAAGTGGGAGGAAACGGGAGAACCCCGAGAAAACCCACGAGCACGGTGTTTGTTCACCAGAAAGTCCACACGGTGCGAGCTGGGATCGAACCAGGGACCCCAAGCACCAGAGGTGAACGCTCTACCACTGAGCTACCGCGCTCCCATGAGCTAAAACAGTTTGGCATAGTTGCTGTGAGGTAAGATTTAGCTATGATTTTTACATTAGATATGTTACAACGTTAAATATCATATACTTCGTAATATATATAGGGTAAATGAGCCAATAGTCGTCACTATTTATGAGGCATAATATTTATTAATGACTACTCGCTACCTGTACGACAGAAATTGGCGGAACTAAACCAAATTCAAGTTGGACATTATATATCTTCTCAGTAAAAATAAGGATTTTAAATGACATATGCTAACTCTTTTAAAGTTAAAAATTCTGAAACATGTGTAAAATACCAGTGTTCGTCAACAAAAATTTAGTGCTCGTCATAGTTGACTACCAGTAGTCGTCAGTTAAAAAAAAAAGAAAAGTCTTTTGAAAAATGCAAAAAGTAACCAATTACGGGTTATCAAATATATCAATATCGGAATCACTGTTTCGTACATCAAAACAAAACATAATGCTATAGCCACAAATATGACACAAAAGGATATTAATCATAAAAAATGCTCAGATTTGAAGCACAGCGCAGGTGGCCACATAAATTGTTTAAACATTAGAATAGTGCTCTCATCATTTTCTGTCTATTCTCATAGTTATCGATCTCTTTAAAAACTACAGATGTCCTATTCGTTGTCGGTTGTCCGGCTAATGGTTGCTATATATATATTGTCTTCTTTTATCTTGGATCTGATGTCACATAATTATCTACTCTAACTTTGAAGAAATAAACAAAGCGCAACAAGTAATCACAAAGGATGCTCAATTCTAATTACAAGCACCACATCATGATTCCCAACTGCCTTTGTTTCATGAACTTAGCTTCATCTCAATATCAAGTTTACTGGCAGACATCGCTCCCAGTTGTGCAAAATATGTGACAATTAATACAATAAACACTTCAAACTGACACCATGAATATATTTTCCAACAACAAAACAAAACAATGCAAACACCGCAAATAGTGTACAAAAGTTAATGCCCTAACCACCTCGAAAATCATCTAAGCCATTTAACATTTATTGTGGAAGATTCATATATTTAACCAACACCCTGGCCACCACATATTAGTTCATATCGAGCTAAATATGTGCTTCAGTGATCCTTCTCTAAAAGAGAACCGGATTCCATCTTGGGAGTAAATTTTTCTGCATGGATCGTTAACAATAATTGGTGACATGTGGTAAGCAACAACCCATTAACAATTAATGAAATTCACTGAGATTGGCCTAAACCCAGTATACCAATTACGTAAAATAACATCCTGAGTACCGTTACGTTAGGTTGCACAATAAATATTGGTCAAATAAAATTACATTTACTTATGCATACATAAATATATGAATTGTTTTTCAATTCTGATCGTAATAAATGAATTGTGTATTAACGTAAAATGTTAATTGTAATTATCTCTTAAAAACACGAACAATAATGAGTAAAGCACAGAATATATTATTTTTCTTCATACTGGAAAGTTTCTCGTCTTGCATTCTCTGAGTATTGTTCTAACATATGTAACTCACAAATAATGTTCAATATACAACTGATACATCACGCTCAAGCAGATAACATTAATAAACCAACGCAACAGTTAAACGGATTCGCAATCTTAATAAGAGGTTTATATTTGGCAAATAATTTAGTCAATTTGCCCATATGAGTTTAAATCATTGATAATATATAATTGTGTAAGTTATTTTTATACTAGCCTATTAAGAATGTGAATCATTACTGTTTAGAAATATATGCAATAAATACTTATAATATATAAAATATAACAATAGAGGCATGAAAACGAACATACGAATCATATACGGTACTGGTTAATGGGATAGCAAAGATACTAGTTTCACATATATTACTTTCATTCCTGTGCACGATAAAACAGAGTAGATGTAAATGCAATGAACTGGGCAACGACATACTTTATTACTATAAAATTATGTTCTGCAATACATAAGAAAATATTAAATACTACCCTCCAAGACGGATTTATTTAATTATACAGAGATTACGGGGCAGATATATACATATTTATTTAAAAAAAAAAATTGAAGTACGCATTTGACGAATTATCCTAGGAATCTCCAATGCATTAGCTTTAGTTTTGTCCTTTCACGGTAGCATGTTTCTCTTGGTGGCTCAACTTTCCATACCGTTTTCTCTATTACTTCCAGTCTTTGAAGTCAACTTCAGCTGCATGTAAATTTCATGTCTGAAAAAAGAATCACATAATGTGTTAGATGATAAAAGAACAATGTCCCCAATTAGGAGAAAGAAAAAATTACCTATGCCATTTATGATACTACACATATTGCAAATAACTTCAGGCCCACAGAAACACCGTTTGGAAATGTAATCTAAGTGAAATGAAATATTTGAGTTTTACGTCCAACGGATATTCTGTGTAGACTAAAGGAGACGTGGATAATAACAATGTTTTAACCTAATTTGAAGCAGCAACACAATATATAGATCCTGAATAGAATTTGCGCAGAAATTAATATTTGTGTATTTTAATCAGAAACGTGTGTATAACACGTACAAAATTGTAATCTGCCTGCTATTGTGTGTGAACATTGCAATTTTTATATAAGAGTAAGAGTGCACTACTTAATTAAGACACTTGCTTTACTCCTGTCTTTCCTTCTAATTGTAGATGATGTACGTTGTATGAATAATGTTTTACTTCAGCACACAATTTCCTTGTTGAAACATTTTACCCCTTCTTATCGCTTTCATTCGTTCATTCACTTTTTCTTTTTTTCTAATCGTGGGTTTTCAATCTGGCCGTTTTTATTTCTTTTCCCTTCACTTCTTTCTGTCTAACTATTGTGCTAATTCTTTCAGTTTAACTCTGGATGTAACAAGATCGAGCATTAAGAGTACAAACATTATAAGCTCTTCAGCACTTATTATTTTTAACTCAATACAGAATTTTCATAATTATTATACAAAATAGCACTTTAAAGACGTTATATTTACATACAATACGACTTACATTGAATACAAAGTCAAAAAATGGAAATGATTTCAATATTCATCAAAGCAACCACTTTCAAGCATAGGCCAAGCCGACGTCAATGCGTACATGTTTGAAGTTTCTATCTACTTATCATCCGAGTCACCTAAAAATTTACATTATCAATACGAATAACATAAAAAATGATCTGCTTTACACTTCTGTCTACCGATGTTATACGTAATTTCTAAATTTCATTGCAGCGCGTGTATTGACCATGTTGCCTTAAACCTTGGAATTCTGCGAGCTACCAATAGCTATCCAAGTCTGCAAAATTCTGCTTCAATAACTGCACTATGTTCCAAATACCTGTAGAAAAACAGATAATACAAATATCATTTAGCTGAAAAGCAACATGAAACAACAATTAATGAATATTTTTTTCTTTTCTTTTTTAAAAATAAATATCCAAATAACCATTCTTCCATTACTCTTCTATCAAATTATTATCAAAATTTTTGTCAATACTTGTGCTCAATATATCAAAAAATATATAAACGATATCCTTACGGGAGGGATTTCGCAAAATTATATTAGACCAAGAACTGATAGATCACATTTATGATACAAACATTTTTAGGTCACGAACTAGCCAGCAAAAGAAGAATCTATGTATGAAATTTTGTCGATGTTTAAAAATCATCCGGTGGAATAACTAGAATCGCTTTATATCACGAATGTCATATACAGAGGATGTCACAGCAGGTGACCGAAAATATTAACATAATGAAAAGAGCAGAATTTGAGTAAAACCATTTAAGACTTCTCAGCATCGATATTGTTATACGGTAAAATCGCCTATAGTTAGTTACCTGTATAAGGTTTAGCCTATTTTTAAATGTGATGTACCTTCTGATAAAATCGAAATGCATTCGAAAATAATCAAACAAGTACTTGCTCGCAGTATTGTTGTTGTTATACGTATAGGTTCGAAAACTCCACAAAATGCAATGAATCTCAACTGCATAGGAACCTGAAACGTCCGAACTATAGGAATGGGTAAACTTGAAAATTTATAAATGGAAATGGGTAAGTATAATGCAAACACTTGAATGAAGGGCAATGGTCGGAAAAAGGTGAAACAAGAAAGGTAAAAATGCGTTATTAAACATGGTTTCAGGAATAATATACGGAACATTACGACTACTAGGAGCGGGCATAGATTCGGACCACATCTCTTAGTGGCGAAAGTGCAAAGCTGGTTAAAGTCAATCAAGTAAAACGGGAGGAGAAATCGACAATTGTATGTAACAGCAATGCGAAAGAAGATAGGGAAAAAAAAAAATCTGGCAGCAGACAATACGACAGGCTGCGTAGAACAAACTAAGGAAAGTTAAACAGACTCTACTAGATAAACTCAAGAACACTGGCAAGATGAAAAGAGCACCTAGAAAAACATAGATAACTGAATAAACGCTTAAGATGGTGGAATGCAAAAGGGTGAAAACCACAGACACCAAAGAATACAAAAGGTTGAATAATGAATTGAGAAAAGAAACTGACAGGGCCAAAGAGAAGTATTTGGAAGCGATGTAAAGAAATAACACAACTTCAACGACGTGGCAAATATAATCTGATGTCAGAAAGCATAAAAATGTGTGGGAAAAGTAACAAAATTATATACACATTTGGAATGGAATATCAAGACGGCCAGCAAGAAATCCTTAGAATCAAGGAGGAATGTACAAAGGATCTATATGACGAGAAGAACCGCTCAGGAAATATCGTGATCGAAGCAAAAGAAGAAGTCAACGAAAACAATGAACCAAGAATTCTGAAAGCTGAAGTAATACAGGTCATCAAAGACATGAGAAGGAAGAAGGATACTGGAGACGATGACATACCAGCGACTTGGTGAAAGGATTAGGAGACAATGCAATGAAGGCATTGACTTCACCTATTAATAAGGACACCTGAATAGACAATGGCCGAAGGATTTTCTAGATGTTACAATGGTTGTATTGTTTAAGAAAAAGCAAGCAAAGAAATGCACTGATCACATAATCTTAATAAGCGTTATTTCCCATACTGGAAATGTTATTAAGCACACACTGAATACGTGGCTGGCAAGTAAGACAAGAGATCTGGAGTAAGATCAATTTTGGAATTCCGGATTAAGGATCCGGAAAGGAAAAGGAACCAGATATGCTACTGGGTTGATAAGAATTACAACAGATCGAGTCCTTGAGGTAAAGGAAGAGTAGAATTTGTGCTTCATCGACTGGAGAAAAGCTTTGACGGGTAAACTCGACGAAAGTTTTAAAAAGTCGAGGTAAACTGGAGGGATAGTCCATTTATTCGCAACCTATACACAAAACGAAGAGTGAAGTTGTGTCTGAACCAAAAGAATTTAACAGTATAGAGATTGAGAGAGGAGTCGGCGACAGCGATGTTGTACGTCATCCCAATTACGTGAACGCTTAATGAAGGCAGAATTAATGGAAGTTGGAGATTTCAAGAATGGGGGAAGATCATTAACAAGGTGAGATAAACGGATAACACAGTTATTATAGATAGACCCGAAGAAGAATACAGATAATAGATAGGATAGTTGACACTGAGAAGCAATATGGAATATAGAATCAATATCGAAGAGTCGGAAAAAAAAAATGGAAACACGCCCTTACTGAGCAGAGTAGAAAAGAACACTTCAAATGTCTGGGAAGTACTTAGAGAGAAGTTCACAGCACTAAAAAGATCAGGTCAAGAATTGCAGTGGCTAAAGAGGCATTCGCCAAGAAAAGGTTATTCCTAACTAGCAGGCTTAACATTGAACTGAAGAAGTCGGTCAAATATTATATATGGAATTGAATGGTTCGGAGAGTTCGACATTATGTAAGTTAGAGAAGAAATACTTACAGAGCTTCGAAACATGGTGTTGGAGAAAAATCGAGAGATAAAACGGAAACTAACAAACGAAAATATTTTAACACGAGCTAGAAAGAAGAGGACGATTTTTGTGAAGAAATTGCTTTTTTGATATAGCTAAAGAAGGGAAGAAGAAGAACAACACAACTTATCGATGATTTGAAAAATAATAGGAAATATCAAGAAACGTGGAAACATTTCCAGACGTTAAACTAACGGAGGAGGGGGGACTGCCTGTTATATTTCATTCACTTTTGGTTCTGCGAGCTTCATGGGGGTTCACCTTATGAAGAATTAAATCGAGAAGTAATTCACATGCTGAGTAACTTCCTCACTAATATGCCACTGGATGTACGTCTGAAATTACATTCCAGAATTCGCACAAACTTCGATAATCAGTTATAACAAGCGAAACGTGACATTATCAAAGAAGCGAATTGTATATCATTCACAGAATCGTTGGTAACTGACCAACTCTCGTTGCCATGGCAACAACAGAAATAATACATTTCAGTGTTGGTTAAAAAAAAAAAAACGTAAGTGTTTGTAGAATCTTGATGAACACACATTTGTGGGTTATCACCTGTCACTCCCGTATATTATTCGTATTATATTTAGACCTGAATTCCCCATTCATTACTCGAAGAGATTATGCTACAAAACCATTTTTTTTCTAAATAAGCTTATGAATGCTTCTCTTGTGATTTGTTTATAGTTTGTTGTTATTGTTATGCGATTCCAATCAAAGAAAAATTCTAAACATTGTTTCGTTTTGGTAGTGTTTACTATTGATAAAATACATCGAAATACCGTACTTTTTTTGGAGGGGGGGTCATACTAACCCCACGAGAAGCATTTACTGAAATCAGAAGTATCTTTGCTATCTATTGATGTATAAATGGGTCAAGTCAAAGTGGACTCAATTCTTATCTTTATTCACTTTTCTTACCGAAATGCACATTAAGTCGTTGTATTTCTTTAACTTGGACTAATAAAAGTCGTAGTGAACTAACTTGGACTTAATTAGTTCTTCTGTACTCTGCAGTGTTTTGAAATTGTCCATATGTAATTCTGTATAATGGTTTCACGTGTGCAACTGTTTATCTTTTTGTCCTCAAATGACTCTTGACAGTTAGACAATTATATTTAAAGTATGCAAAGATCAGTACAACATATTTTATCAGGAGTCCTTCGTGAGTGATTTGGCAGACGTATCGCATTTGTGGCCAATTAGTCTCAGTTTCGAGTTCAAATGGAGGACCATTTGTTTCGGATTTAAGTCGAGAAACGGTTTGGACTAGGCTTTATGCTTATGTGACCCCTTCCAGCATAACCCGGTTTGTTGCATAATAACACCAAGGTGAAGCAAACTTACTTCTGTCCATATGTGATATAAATACATAGAGCAAATTATTTAAACCAAAAAACCGGGTTTTTTGGTTTTTCAACAAAAACCATGGTTTTTGCCAACCCTGATATATTTAAAGTTAACTGAACTTTAAAATACATTTCAATGCAGACAACTAAGTGCGACGACTGGTGTATGAATATTTTTCATCCTGAATATACTTTGAAAATGGTCAATTCTAATTTGATAATGTCACTTTTAAGAATAGCTTCTATTTGCTGTAACTCACTAAAGTCTACAAGTTAAATCTCACACAGTATGTTTTAAAAAGGGGGAGGGACGATGGACTTTGCTTCATATCCGATTAAAAAAAAAAAAACTTTTTTTGTAAAGTCCAGCTCGGGCAAAGTTTTTCATCTTCCGCCGCCACTGATGTGAAGTACTTCTCGATTTAACTGTTCAAAAATTCTCATAGTCATAACAAGAAAAAGGTAATTTGGTTTGTCATGATATTTTCACCTTACCATTCTCCAGTGTACACACAAAAGTCCAGGATCATACTTGGGAAGTGAAAAGAGGGGTTGTAGCGATTCTGTTGAGAAGAACTACGAAAAATGCACAGTTGTACCTCTGTAAGAGGTAATAAAATGTAAATGCAAAACTTACCATTATAAATTATTACAAATATTTTCAATTTCTATCATTAAATAAATATACAAAAAGAGACTAAAGTAGAGCACTAATATAAGGTCGCATCTAAAATTACGGATTTTAATATAAGAACACTGGACGTTGCATTCGTTATTTTTGAGCACTAAAATAGGAAAATCGTGGGTTTACTTACACAATTGGTGGTGAGTATTGATTAAAAACCAGTATAATTCCGCAAAGTGAGAAATAAAATATTTTAGGCAATATAATATAAACATTATATATATGTAATATGTTCTGTAGAAATAATATGCAGATAGTATTATCTGTATCAAAGGCATTCAAATATAAGACCATATTGCGTATATCTACAATAAATGCTGAAGACAATATAAGAATAGGAGGATGGAAGGAAAGGGGAACCAATTTCGTGCAGAAAAATTCATACTTGTAGCCACAATATACTAGTCAGAATATCATGAATTTGCACGCAACCGATATTAATAAGAAAATTGCACGCGCAAAAGACTTATTCCAAGTAAAAATCAACAAGATCACAGCCAAAGTGAATTTAATGTAAAAATTTAACTACTATTCCAAGTCTACAAATATTGTCGTCAAATGAACTAATATGAAGGCTGTATGGCAGGGAGAACCACCAACTTGACTTAACATAACCTCACAAAAGGAAGTACAAGCTTCTGTCATAATGCAAAGTATTTTATGACTTGAAGAGCTTATATTTAGTTACGTTGATGTATGTGTCTATAGTTTTGTTGATGTGTGTGTCTATAGTATCAAATATATGCTGTTTGCTTAAATACATAGATGGAAAAATGTTGTTTCTATGAAAACACAAATAAAATTCTTTCTCCGTCTGAAATGTTACTCAATTTTACAGTAATGTTCAGTTCCGTTTCAGCTGTGCTTGTATGCAGGGGTCATGTCATTCTCAGTGCGTAAGACTGGATACTTATTGGGGTGGCGGCAATATAGTACTTTCGTACTGCCAAGTGAGAAGTTAGCCTACAACAGGGTTTCTCAACCTGGGGGTCGCGAAGCTAAGCAAAAGAGATAAATATAATTAGAAGCTAATACCGGAAAACATTTTTAAATATTATTTTGAATTTTGTTCTGATAGGCATATTTTAATTTTTATACATACTGTTAAGAACAACAAAAAATAGGTTTACTAAAGATTTTCCACAGGTGCAGAGCTGTTTAAAAATAAATTTAAATGAAAGAGGTACGATATAAAACTAATGAGAACTGCATATTGAAATACCAGAAAAATACAAACGCAATAAAACCTGCAATTAAAATTCAAAGGTAATGAGATACCTGAGCATGATTGATTTCACTAGTGCGGCAATGCCTGGTTTAATCTTCGTGACGTACATTATCAAATAATTAAAAATACTCAGTAACTTTTTTAACAACTATCCGAGTTTTTTAAAACCAAAATTAGAAATCACTTTATTTTCTTTATCATATGACCCAAAATCAAGGGAGTTACGAAGTTTTAAAATTTTTAAAAGGCCTCGATTTCGAAGCAGTATGACGGATCGGATTCTATATTTGTTATATGATTGAACTGACTAAATTTAGTTTTAACGCATTCGCTTTTAAGTTATGTATCCACTATGTACACGAAATTGATTCTACGATTATAGATATAGATGGATATCGTAATATCTCTGCAATAGGTATATTAAAAATCCCACACAAGCTTATTACAAACTAGAAATTATAAGGGAGCCGCTGGCAAGAGGATGTGATAAAATAAGGGTCGTGATAGGAATTAGGCTGAGAACCACTGGCTTACAACGATGTCAGGAAGTAAATTTGAACAGTGGAGTGTAGGAAGGGAAACTAAAAGTGAATGTCAGGGGTGATAAAATTACACTGCATTTCTACTGTATGTGCATCCGAAAAGAAGTGTTATCTTTCAGGAATTGAATCACTTCTGATTTGTTAACAAGTGTATGTAAACATCACAAGGCATATTTACTTGAAAACTTATGACCATTATCACAAGTTGTTTATGACCCATTTACATGTCACAAAAAAAACAATCACTAAAGCTTTGAGAAATGTACACTAAGTGTTCATTTTGGAAAAACATTGACTTCGTAAAGGATATTTGCAGTCAAAATGCCTGATACGTGCAGAAACAAACTCGGCAAATTTTCCCATGTAAAATGTGAACAAAGTTGGCAACAGTGAACACAATATATCTATTTTGAAGTATCTGAAGAAAGAAAAAAAAAGTGAAGAGCATCTTAATGTTTCACTTACAGCATGAGGGTACTCACGTTTAAAATTCCATGCCATTCCGTCACACAGTGAGCATGCATATGCTAAGAGGAAGACTAAAGTTCTTCTCTGAAAACTAAACTAAGCAAAGTTTTGGGAACATAGTTTTCCCCTGAAAAAGATTTTCGTAGAATCTCAAAAGACTCGTGATATGGATAAACTTCTGATTTAATAACGGCCAAACTCCACAGTCAAATCATTCGAAGAAAGAGAAAAAATACAGCTACTAACTTTCGTGCCCTTGTCGTGGGGAAGGAAAGATATTGTCGAGAATTAAATGTAAGTGAATACTATTTCAGACTCAAACCATACCTCCACCTACAGTTTATCCAAGAAAGCGGCAGAAAAACTATTCTTGCCTTATAGTGATAACGCACATGTCCTAAAATGAGAATTGTATACAAAAAGTT
The DNA here is from genome assembly GCF_964235325.1 of Thermobia domestica. Taxonomy (NCBI): domain Eukaryota; kingdom Metazoa; phylum Arthropoda; class Insecta; order Zygentoma; family Lepismatidae; genus Thermobia; species Thermobia domestica. The sequence continues at coordinate 87,861,914 of NC_137463.1, forward strand.
AATTATTTTGAGGTGCAAGGGTGCATTTTACACTCTTAATGTACGGTAACTTTGATGATATATCTTTTTTACTAGATCTACAGACCTTCATGCACTTAAGATAAAATCTTAAAGTGATACACTGCTTACATACTGGGATATGATTATCTGTATTATGCTCTATGCAATATTAGAAGCTCTCGAGAACGATCCGGAAATCTGCAATTCTCCTACTTTGATCCTCTTTCTCCACAAACTATTAGAACAACGGAAGGAAGATTTCACAGGTCTTCAAACCGAAATAGTGTTAACAAGTAAACGAAGTTTCATTAAAATATGACTCTGTGGGTGACAATTCTGATTTTCTTTCTGCGTGATTTCACGTGTAATGAGCCAAAATGAACTAGAGTTAACTTCAAATAACTTTTCTCGGGCTATCAGCCAATAGAAAATATTGACTTCTGATGTTTCGAATGTAAACATTGCATTCACCTTCAAGGATTGTTATGAAGAGATCGGAGATATGTGAACGTGATCTCCATATGTGTCTTCATAACAGAAGCACTTCACACATCTTATAGAATTAGTTATGCATGATTCCCGAACTTTTTTCAATTGTATTCTATTGTCGTGATGTCTTGATAAATATATATTTTAAGCCAATTCTGAAACTAGGCGCGTTCTAAGAAAATGATCGAACGAAGTAATTATAACCACATTAAGGTTATTAGTTAAATCTATGCTTTAAAGTATATTTTTGGAGAAATTTTTTAACCTATTGCAATAAAACCCACTGTGGATTTTGTGACTAGTTAGAATTCCAATAATACTGCCCTTCGGGTCTCGTTGTTATCCTATTTTAAGTGGGCCCAGCCCGAAAAAAAGCCGGTGGGGTTATTCGGGTTGGACCCACCTGAAAAAAAAAAACACCTGGGTTTTTGAGCTTTTTGTTAGTATATTGTTAGTAAAACTAAGGTGATCACATTGAAAGTTATTTTTGTCAGATTTTGGTCTTTCCTTCGGCGAATTAGATGCTTTCGCGTTAAGGTATACAACACCCTTCAACATAAGACATTTATAAAATCCTGAATAAATAAGAAACCTTACCTTAGCTTGAGATAATTGTAGAACAAAGTAATATATGGATTATGCTTATAGCCTGTTTGAAGTAAAATATACAATTTTATATTTTAGAAAATACTTTCCGTGAATAGTGTGCTCACCGACTCGGCGACGCCGAGGGACGTTATCCCTCATACATTTAACGGGTTTAAGGCCATAGGTGCCGATACTAGCAATAAATATGTAGTTCATTAGTAAAACTATTAGTATTATTTTTTATTACCTTTGATGATAACACAAGTATTTTTCAGTAAAATTTGGTTTTCCAACAACTACAGTTTAGTTCAGTTATTTGTTGCTACTCTTCAAATAAGCATTCTGTAGAATCAATACCAGCAATAGCGTAAAAATTCTTGTCAAAATTAAATGCTTAAGGTCCGGAGTTCGGAAGACTGCGTAACGCTTACTACTGCAAGTGCTCAATTCAAAATTCCGTACTAGTTGAAGTTTCGATGAACAGTAAAGAAAGCTGCATTTTCGAAAGAAGGAAAAAAGTGAAAGAGCTCGGGAAGTTTCCAAAATTAAACGCACAAAGCATCGGAAGTGAATACTTTAACAATAAATCTATTTGTTTTACGCTGGAAGATATTTAATTTCATTTAAGACATTTTGAAACACTTGCTTTATAAAATATGAATTATATCTTTATTTCAAATTAATTTTCTGGAAAGAACCGTCTTGCAACAAGTGCTTGGGAAATTCCCGTAATTGAACACACAAAGTATCGAAAGTGAATTTCAACGAAACATTTGGCGAATATCACTGAGGCTCCTGGGATGATTCGAACTACATCTGTTCGTTCGTCTGCCAGTAACCACACTACTACAGGGCACCACTTTCGGTCTTTTAAGTTTAAATTTTCAGGATACAAACACGAGACACTAAATTTCCTATATAGAATTTGGCGGCATACCAACGTAAAATTTCAAAATGGTGGTCATTTTTCAAAATAGCTGTTATCCACGCTACAGGGTGCAATTTTCGGACTTTCAAGTTGAAATTTTGAGAGTAGAAGCACGAGACATTCTAAATTTGCTGTATAGATTTTCTCGGCGATCCAATGTAAAATTTTAAAATAGCGGCTTTTTTTTTTCTAAAACAGCAGTGAATAGAATATTGTTGCAAGTTGTGACAATGATATTCTTGAAATATAAATCACATTTTAACACTTATACCCCAAAGACACGGAAATATTTCGAAAAAAAAAATAAACCTGAAAATATACCATGGGCCCAAATGCGTTGTGAAAAAAAAAAAAAAAATCAAAACCCGATTTTAAGGGTGCAAAAACTTATGGTTAAAGTATGGTTAATCTTCCGCAAAGTGCGGCCCCGGATTAGACGCACATGAACCTGTTTTCCACGTTGTGCTGCTATTTATTTCTTGTCATAATACACCTTACCTAGAATTAATCTTCTTTCATTTCCGTCGTTCATTCTTAACTATTAATCACAAGTATTTCCTATATTCATGGATTCTATGCTCTTCGCTAGATACTTATTCGTCTGTATTGTAATACTTCGCAAAATTAGTATCCTTCAACTGTTAAATGTTGCAAACTTTTGCCATAGAAGGGATGCTCATATTCAAGAAATATGAACTCCTCTTGGCAGAAAATGCACTCTTACTGCCTTACAAACTGTTTATTAAAGGAAGAGTTGCTTTAATAATCGGAGATTGACTTTAGCAGGACTGAGCGTATGCATATATGGCATAAAAACTGTACCGCATAAACCACGAATGCTATTTAACCCATCAGGGAAGGAGCGCAGAAGGGGTTCCGAGCATGAGCGAGGAGTGTATCCGTTATAAGCAGATGCATCAGCGCTGCTACGTATAAACGAGGATGGTAGAAAAACACTATATAAAACACAAAGCACATGCCTTGTGTGGCACAGTCTTGCGGCACTGTGTACACTGTCTTGTCATAGCATTTCACTTCATCATGTCTTTTATATGGAGAACTACGTAGTAAAGAACACGCTTTACATATCGTATTTTTACCTTATACATGTAAAGGTTAGATATATTTTCATTACCTGTACAATTCTATAGTGAAATCAAGTAATATTTCTTCCGTAAGTCTTACAAATTTACTTCCCCATCAGGATAAACTTTACAAATACATGCTCCAGCTGCGCATCGATGAGTAGGACCACTTTAAAAGGCTACTTATAGTAGAGTAAGATAGGAATAAGTAGGGTAGGAGCAGGAACGGGTCAGTTTAAGGGAAGGGAAGTCTTGACCCACTTCCGTAAAATTAACAGAGTGTAATTTCTCGTTTCTGAATGAGTATACCAGCTAGAGCGGGCACTGTAAAGTTAAACCCCCCATGAAAGGGACAGCATCAAAATTTGGGCCCAATTTGTTTCAGACGCGATCTCTTCTTATTAGTTTCAGCTCTATATTTCTGTATTTTCCTCCATTACCGTAACATACACATCGTGTTTGAAACACTGACATATTCCGTTTATCTCATATCGGATCCACCCGTGAACTGATATAATCCAGAATTGAAAATCGGTTTCTCCCTTATTAATCAATCTATACTGACGACCTTCATAAGCTCGTTTATTGCTCTCATGATGATATTTCGTCTAATATTCATTTCTCACCATCGCTGAGACGCCTGTTCCATAAGGACGCACACACGGCAGGTATCACTGCTGCGCTCCTGCCCTGACTCGGCTAGATAAGATTCATGCCATTTCTAGTGGCCACTTAGCACAATTTGGTTTGTCTATTTGCGAAATACAATCACAACTAAAGTAGAAAAACGAAAGCTGTTGGAGTTGGTGGGTACTAGTAGGCGGAGAGACAATAATACAGAAACCATTACGAGAAAATCAGTGACAGAACTAGGTAATACCTTACAACGCTGGTGTGGCTGTAACTTTTAAACTACATTTTTTTTCTGAATGGCATCCCTGAACTTTACTTGTTTTAAGTGTAGTATCGGCATGTGCGAAAACAACAAATAGGGGTAAATGTTTAGTATTGGGGGGCCAAAACTGGCAAAAACCAGGATGATTTACAGGGGAAATGAGTTGACAGTGGTGTTCAAGTTGCCAAGAAAGTATTGTACACAATTTTTTAAAGGCAGTAGGGGACCTGTACAAACCGTAAAGGTAACTGGAATAGAATATTTTTATTGTCGTTAAACAACATTTGTTGCAATAGACAACGTCAAGAGAGTATACAAAATATATATACATTGAATATATATAGAGAAAAACAAATGATTTCATGGTAACGAAGACAGAAAACAACGTGCCCTGCGGGGCTCTCACCCGCCTTCACTCGCTAACGCTCGCTTGGCAATACTGTCTGAATTTAATATTGGTGACCTAATTAAAAGTATGAAACCCTAAAACGACCGAATCGAAAAAATACATCGCAAAAAAGTAGGCGAAAAATTGGCCCCCCAAAGCTAGCCCAAATAGGTTAAAAAGCATGAGGATGCTATTTCCAAAAGGAAATGTAAATTCCGTTGATTCATAATTGTTTTCATTTCTAATTTCCACAATACTCAATAGTAATGAACGATTTTTTTTAAACGATGTCTGTTCTTTTTAGCCTAAAGGGCATATCACATGAGATATTAAACTTAAAACAAATATTACTTTTATACTGTATCTACCTTCATAAATGACTTACATGTTCCACACCTTCATAATCAAGTTCGGCTTAAGTTTAGAGTTGCCCCTCCAGTCTGAAGGTGCCCTTGGACTTTGCAACATACAAAAAACAGTGCTTAAAGTATTAAAAGTTGTTACATTTCACTTAACTTCAGTACTCCGTGTGCTTCACAAAAATTTAAAAGGTTTTCTTCATTATTTTTGCCTATCCGTTACACCTGTTCGCCATATTTTACAACTACCATGCTGCTGAAATCTTCCGCATCCGGCAAATAGTACTAACTTCCACATATCTTTTCTCGTATTAAACATAACTCTCCTGCCGAACTTACATTCCTAAACATCAAATAAAAATTTCAAATTATCATTTCTTACCTCATTTTTCCTGTAAATTTTCCTGATTTTTATACAAAGCGGAGGGGTAACTCTAAACTTAACCCTCAAGTTCTTTAAATATTATCATTCCCTTCCGAAGTAACATATTTTACCTGCTGATATTAATACAATGCCCCCATATTCGTAAGTTGCACTACTGAAGTTCAATCACATATCATAGCACTAAATTAATTGTTATTTTGCCGCCGGGAATGTTATACTTGAACTACATTAAAAGAAAAAAAACCTCAAGGTTATAACTTATCTATAAACCCAAAGTGCCAAAGTGGAAGTGTATTAAAGAGGTGTTTAAAATTACTTACAATTATCCTTTCATCACTTATTCTCCCCGGAGCCCGGACTGAATTCATAACACGTCTGCTATAATTTTTAACCAATTATAAGGCTTGTTACAGTTTGGTTTATGACGTAACAGTAATGACGCTATCAAAGAATTGTACATGCACATTTACGACGAGAGAAGCAATTTGTGTGTGCTGCGCATGCGTAGTACTGAAGTGTATTGTTATTTTCACACTAGATTGGTACCAGGGGTGTGTCTCCAAGAGCGACCTTTGGAGAATGTGTATACCTGCTCTAACCGAAGTGCCCAAAAGGCTCGGCGCCAGGGTAAGAAAGCTAGCAAGAACAAGAGAGAGTGTGTGTACCTAAATGAACCTCTATCTTCCTTTGTTTATATTTTTTTTAGTCTTTATTAATATTTTTCTGCACTGATTTTAATAATAATAATAATAATTTCGACTTAACCTAAAAGTTTTACTTAGTATGTTAATGAAATACTTTGTGATTGACCATACTGCAACACTGCAGAAAAAAAAAGAATATCAGAACAGTCTAGAAAATAGAGGAGCGAAACGCAAGCGGAAATTTATTATTGTACAGGAACAGTAAGTGTGTAATATTATAATATAGAAATAAGTGAAATATTTGTTTTGGGAAAACCTCATATACCTAATTTTCATTTGGCATTGGTCAAGTTTAGGCTAAGAACCTTTTGTAAAATTTTCGGGCATGGTTCAATATTTTTGATGGCTAAATGTTGAAGTTTTTCTATACGGATCCACAGATTGTAAAATGTACAGAAAAATTTCGAGTGTCTTTAATTTGCACATTTTATGTCAAGAACAGAACTCAACCAACCCCTGCGGGACTTCTAACCCGTTCCTCCTCCTACTACTACTACCACTATTTATACTATGGATCCGTATATTAAAACTGCACTAAAATGTGTTTATAAGGAACGAATTTCTGCATGCAGCGGAATTAAATACTAAGTAATACAGCTGTTAGCTATTTTAAAGTGCAGGGTTACTAGTGTAAGATCAGAACAAGTGCTTTACGACGGTTAATATAAGGTGCATGTAAAAGATGACAGTATATACTGTTTCCTGCCGAAAGAGTATTTCTGCACAGTGTACAAGAGCGTTATTTCATATGTACAATTCTAGCATTACTAATGTGAAACCTTTGCATGTGCTATAGGAACTCGTATTACTACGAAAACTCGAGTGTTTTCACTACCTTTCTTTACGGCTCACCCAAAGTTAATTTAGTCTAGGTTAGTGTAGGATTATTGGATTTGGTGGGCCAGTACTCTTTGCGTAAAATTTGTACTTTCTTTGTATATTTTCTGTGTTTTTGATGGTTTAGGCTAGGTTAATTTATGTTATGTGAATACTTAGTATTTACCCTTAAATAAAGGGGGCCGCGGTGGCTCAGTGGTAGAGCGTGCATGGGGTCCCGGGTTCAAACCCTGCTCCCACCAAGTGAACCTTGGGGTGGACAAACACCGTGTGCGTGGGTTTTCTCGGGGTTCTCCCGTTTCCTCGTACTTTCTTCATTCCACCATTTCATTCATTTCTCATAATCACCGTCTCCTCTAGCCTAATCGTGGGACGTAAAACTCAAAGATTTCATTTTTTACCCTTAAAGAACATCAATTCATTTCTCCTGTAGAAATGGTGATTTTTAACCAGGTTTTGGCCCCCCAGTTCCAAAATTATCCCTGTATTTTCATTATGACAGATAATGCATAAAAAATAGTGCGTATTACACGAACATGAAAAACATAACATAGTAAAGCTACATTTTTGTCCGGGTTAAGTTCTAAAGTTGGTCGTCCGTTTCTGGTAAAATTTTGAAAATTTACCGGGAAGAAATGAGTGATTACCTTGTTTGTGTGCTTGATAATGTATAGGGAGAGCGAAAGTTGTGTTTATTTTCTTATATAAACGTTTGGAAACATTGAACTATTTGGCAAGCGGAGAAAACTACTTGGCGCAAGGTTACTTCATGGTAGGGAAATGGGAATGTAATGAACATTTGTTTTGTAAACATGGCTAGTGATAATCAGGAATATCTATTAAAAGTAAGTAAAAGTTATGGCTTAATAAATCTAAAAATAAATTGTAGAAAGTGCGGTAAGCAAATAGCTGTAAAGAAACGTGAGAAAGTTATACTTTTTAATGTAACTGTAAGTAAAATAACTAATATGGCGGCAGGGTTCTAGAACACAGGTTCCTCTTCCCATTTAGCTGTAATAAAGACAAAACAACGTGCCCTGCAGGGCTCTAACCCGCCTTTACTCGCTAACGCTCGCTCGACAATACTGTGTGAATTAAATATTAAACTTTGGTACGGAAAGAAACCAATTATTATGCTTTTTAGCCAAAAACTAGGCGGACGACCAACTTCGGAATAAATGTCCTTTTTCCTTTGCTACAGAGGAATAGTAAGTGCGAAGTTACTGGTAAGATTTAACTACTCGTTAAAATATATATATATATATATATATATATATATATATATATATATATATATATATATATATATATATATATATATATATATGAGACAGGAAGAACTAAAGCATAGATTGAACGTAGCAATTTGAAAGAATCCAGTTGATCTCGGAAATGTTTGAAAGGAGTTTTGATAGTCTATTAAGGAGAAAAACTAGGGAAATGGCAGTAAGTACTTCTTTTACAACAGAGATTGACAAACCATTCTCTTGCAGAGGCTGAAACTAATATTAAAAGACTGCAAAATCACTGATCTCCAGTAACTGGTTCTGTTCTAAAGGAAATTGGGTTACTAAGGCCTGGATCAAAGGAAGTAGTAGATAAATCTTTTTAGTATCAGGGAAGATGAAGATCCTAAAGGATGGGAGAAGGTATAATAATGCTTATGCTTACGAATAAGGATTTCACAATCTGTTAGGAATATCGTAAATATCAATTAGCTTCAATTCTTACCTAATCCACTTATTTCATGGCTAAATCCATTGCAAATGGAAAATAAAATCGATCTAAAAAATACTACGTAATGCAAACTACATAGAAATAGCACTTAAACAAGTAACGCATAGAAACAGTATTGAATCAAATAACGGAAAGATTGTAATGAATAATAATAATAATGGGGATAAAAAGGGTAATATTGTGGTATTTAGGAGCAGTAGAAAAAAATGAGAAACAATATACTACCCTATATAAAATTTGGGGGAGGCACTGTGCTCAATGGTAGAGTGCTTACCTCGATGGTGCCTGATTCGATCTCTGCCCACATGAGTTTGTGGTGGACATCATGTTCGTGGGTTTTCTCTTTGTTCTCCCGTTTCCTCCTACATTCCTATTGGACGAATTCCTTCATAGGTGGCCTATCGTAGGACGTAAAAGTAAAATATTTTATTGTTTGAAAAATATAAAGCCTGTTATCGTTTCAAATGTGATATATATAATCGTTTTATTCATTCTTTAATAAAATACACAGATTTTCGAAAACTTAAGTTTTTTTGAGAAAAGTTGGTTCAACGATAGAATATTTGAAGTAAATTGCATAATGCGAAATTCGAGGTATCCTCGGTACCAAAGACAGAACGCAGCCACCTTAAACTGTGGAACCTCAGCTCATATGGTACGAATAAGGAGTCGAAACGTCTAAGTTGGACCGAAGACGCTTCCGTAAGAAGGACGTAAGGAGTACATAGAGTTTCAATTGTCATGGTTTTCAGTAAGCCAAGAAGAACGTGGGTTATGAAAATTGATCGTTGATGCGAATAACAATAGTACTGTTCGTATTGCCAAGCAGCAGGATTCAATTATGGGCGTTTGTTTGCGGCAATGAACGTTCAGCTTTTAAACCGTAAAATGACTCAATCAAATAGGTAATTAAAGTATTATTCTCGCAGTTCTAGTGCATAATTTAAATTTTAATTTATTTTGCTTCTCTTATAGACTTTCAAACAATGGCACTAACTCAAAAAGCTAGCGGCTACGATACACGTGATGACGGACCTGGCTTTGTAGGCATTCGCTTTTGTCAAGAGTGGTAAGTAGCTTTGTATTTCAGAAGTTAGAAATATTCAAGAAACAATTTTGTTCATTTGTTTTAGGTTTCTGCGTATAGTTCCGGATATCTTGCAATGAAAATATTTTGAAGCAAGTATCTAGGATTGGAACAAGGTTATTTATCTACTATTATGTGTAATACAAGTACACGGTGTTTAAATGGTCAAGTTTGAATATGCCTTCCTTTAAATAGTCACGAGCTCGAAGAGAGTGTTTCTATTTCTATCATATCCTCACAGCTTTGTCACTATTTTAATTTCCAGAGCTGTGTTAGGTACTCCCTGTTTGTACGTCGCAGAAAATAATTCGGTAAGGTTAGCTCCGATGACCTCTACGGTCAATGGAGATCAACAGATGTAGAAGCACAGCTTTCGATAAATTGTTGATGACTTGTAGTTGGCAGTTGTGCCATGTAATTTGTGGCACTTGCAACCTTATATTTGTAAGACTTTATCGTTGCAACTCAGAAATAATTGACTAGTTTGTGGTTGTAGTACTCAGCTGTCACTTTATGCTGACCGCTGTACTATGTTAGATTAAAAGAAAAAAGGCAAGCTAGAACCAATTACATATGCATGTATTACTGTATGGGACTTCAATTTATGCAAGGAGATTTCTTGTAAAACTTTCTGATTTTCGTTGTAGTATGCTTTTATTTATTGACAAAACTGTTAACTGAAAAGAGCTTTGTATGATACGAACAGGTACTCCTAAAAATCATTTTCCTCCTTTGTACTTGTTGACAGGTCATTCAAAGAACGCGGTTGCAAGTCACTTTTAAAAATTTCTATCTTTCGACTAATGATGCGATTAAGATTGAATTGAATGGCCCATTCGACGAGTAGACTCCTAAGGACTGATCAGTGGCATTCGTAATGTTAGTAACACGTGGCATTGGAGATAATCGTACGGATAGTCTCTTGTTTGTATCCTGGTTACTATCAGCACACATAGTCATTTTCACAGTTTCCTTAATACTGTGATGATTATACAGTCACTGACAAAAGTTCTTTCCGTTTGATGAAATTAGATTCGTAAATAAGTTCAGAATGGAAGGACAATTTGAGTACAGTTTTCAGTAAATTAAAAATACTACAATTTTCTGTACTTAACCATTACCACTATTCCCAAAATACTAGCCATATCACCGTTATTCCCAAAATAAATTGTACCAAGCGGAAAGAACTTTTGTCGCTGACTGTACGTGAATTGGTAAAGCATATTTTTGTAATGTTCCAATTTCTGTTAACGTCTATAGCGGAATCATTAAGGATCGATGTCCTGGTAAAGAGACCAACAGTACTATCAGGGTTCGATATTTGAAGTACGGTGGTAGTAGTCTTACACTTGAGAATTCGAAAAAAAAAAAATATGTCCTTCATTGTCAGTTACTGTTTATACGTGTGTAAGAGTTAGAAATAAGAGAAATTGATCACGACATGCAAAGGAAACTATAACAATGAAAGAAAGAAATAGTTGAGGGGCATATGTAATTTAAATGATGCAAATTGGGATTTTAAATGATGCAATTATGTGAGTGGTGGCGATGGATAAGTAATGAGCTATAGAATCGTGTACTACCGTGTGTTTTGTCTCAAAGTGTGGCCAAGCCGGTGTATGACGTCATACTTCTAAGACGGCCGCTAACGCCGACATCGATGTCTTTTTAACGCTACACAGTCTAAAGTTCTCAACCGATTTTCTTGGGAAGTGTCTCATTTTATTTCTTCTGGTTGCTGCATGTGCCTTTTTCATAGATATTTGCCAAATAAATAGTTTCACTACTTCAAAAATTAAGAAAACTATCAAAACTGAGATAAAATTAAATCGCTTTTTCTAACTTCAATAGGTATACCCACTAAACTAGCGAATGGGTTTTAATAAGTGTCTCATTTTTCTCCATGGCTATTATTTATACATATTGAATAAATATTTGAAAAATAATTATATTTATGTACAAATTTAATAAAAGTCGGCAAAATGTTAAAATTGAGTGTTTTTGAAAGATATGCAGTCAAATATCGACAATGAAAATGGTGTAAGGTATAAAATGTTAACGAATCATTATGCTGATAAATACCTTTAAACGTTTCCGATTATAGAGTAATTTATTCTCGTATTGTAGTGGACCACTTCCTTATTGCTGTTAAAAAAAAAGATACGCATCCAATTAAACAAAAATAAAAATAGTAAACATGCTGGGTTGCAAAAGCAAAACAAGTAATAAAATACTTCAAATACACAAATAAATCCTTTTTATTATTACAGAATTGTTTAGAAAGGAAACTAGTAATAGAAATTCGACTTATGAGTCCTTATCTGAATCCGACAGTTGAATTTGATCGTTATTTTCACAGTTGTCACAATGCTCTTCTGCTCCACATTTTCTCAGTTCTGTACATCTAAGTATTTGAACACGGCATTCGTAATTGACACAATAAGAAAGCACATCGTCCTTTGACACAATCGCAATGCACCGATTTTAAAATAGCTTCTGGAGAGCATGGTACATGACTCATGGTAGGAAAATACTCATTTCCCCTCCTTTACACAAATTTTAGCTTGTGATAATTCCGTGCCCTCCGTTATTCGTGTTACCTATATCTGAGTTTAATAAGACTGAAAAACTATCCTATCGAAGTGCTTTTTTGCAGAACTTGAACAGGAACTGTGTAAGGTTATTTTTTGGAAGTTTTATTTTAAACTCTGAATTTTTGAACCCGTATTTTGTATCTTTTTGTGTGTGTGTGTGTGTGTGTGTGTCTGTCTGTCTGTCTGTCTCTGTCTTTCTACTTACCTACCTACCTACCTGAAACGATTACACCGTCCTTTTTCTATTTATTTATTAAAACTCCTTTTCGTATTTATAGGTATTTAACTTGTACATTGTGTTGTTTACATTCGTATATAGGTATAACCAAATGAAATGGAAACACTAGAATGAAGGAACATCTAAGGGAATCTAGAGAAAACAAAGAAGTCATTTCTTGGTTGTCTAAGCATCTACAAAAATCTATACATCAGTACGTTATACTGCGTTTCATCTTTAATCGAAAGAATCTCATTTGAAGCCTATTTCATTAGAACAAACAAACAAGCAAAAAGGGCAGCACTGAAAAATGCAATTGGATAAATACTGGGATAATATTATTACAGATTTTATCCACAAAAATTATATAACCACTAATTAGTATAACTCATTTACTTTCATTTTACAATATTTAGTTCTTACATATAAAAAAGGAAAATCAGTAAAATTTACCAATTTGGTAATTGAAATATGAATATGGTAACATTAGACTTAAGAATTTGTTCGAAGATGTCACCTGTTTGACTTATAAATATTGTTTTCTTAAATGGGATAAATACTTCAAAGACCCATACTTTGAAGAAATTGAAATTTTGCAAGAGTTGTAATATAAAGACATTAAAATAGTGTACTGGTGATTTCGGTAAGGTGCACCGTAGGTATAAATTGATTTTTTTTTAATTGAAAATGGATAATTGATCTTCGCCTTTTATTGCAATTGGTATATCCGTTATTGCGATTACGTGTTGGTATCTGTAGTTTAACCTTTAAACGCGTATTGACGCAACCCTGTGTCATGGCTTTAAACCTTCATAGCTAAGCCCCTAATTAAGGCACGAAGATAATTTTGGTATCAATGTGTTTGCAAAGGATGAAGCTTTCCAAGGATATGCATTTTATGTATGTGAGGGGTACCACGGAAGAGGGAGGGGAGGTTAAAATTTGTGTTTTTTCTTTCGATAAGTTTCTTTTGGGCGCATCCCCCCTTCCTCTATGGGTGTAAAATCATAAAAATCCGTATGAGAAACAATGAAGTAGCCAATTACACGCCAATACTCTGCAAAAGTACTTGTTGGTTATGTGTGTGGAATGGGGGAGGAGGGGGCAAGTTGGCCAATTTTTTTAGTCATTTTTTATTTTCCAAATTCTTTTTTTTTTAATATTTTTTCCGGATTTTTCTCTATCTTCTTCTACGAATAAAGCGGGAATTGCACAAGTGTTACCTCTTTGAAATGTGTGATCCATAAGCTTCCTAACAATGTATGAATCCCGACTCTGTGATAATTAAGGGGTGGGGTCAACAGGACTGACAACGTGAAGGTCTGCAACCGCCCTTCGAAAATGATATACATGGCATTTTTATTAGGAATTTGGTTCTGAATTTTTATCTCGCTTTTTATTGCAGAAATGATTAAAATTTTTGCATATTAGTCAAAAGTGTATTGCCTATACATGAGCTTCATTTTGTCAGCGAAAGGTGATTGTAACAGTTGTCAGGGTCTCCCAAATTCTATTTTTTTTTTTTTTTTTCATATTTCTTCCGGATTTTTTTCACTTCTTCGTTTTCTGCGAATAAAGCAGGAATTAAACAAACGTTGCCTTCTTAGGAGATGTGACCCATAAATTTTCGTGATAATTAGGGGGGTCACTAGGGCCCATAACGTGAGAGTCTACGATTTCGTCAAAATCCCTGGCCGGCGTTTAAAGGTTAAAAATATTTCATTACTTTCCGTGGAGTTACAGCATCTTAGCATGTGACCGACTGTTTGCATAGGCTGATACAAGGATGTTTCCTACTACTGAAGCAGGACAATCGAGTATTTTGTCCGAAGTAGTTAGACAATTTGAAAAGTTTTGGTCGTCAGAGGAACGCGTTAAATTTATATAAATTAGATTATATGTAGGCCAGCGTTTCCCAACCTTTTTCAACTTGCGGCACACTACGGGTGTAACTTGAATTCTCGCGGCACACTCATAGATATTATTATTATTATTATTATTATTTGCAAATGTAAAATACCATGGTAATTTTTTTCTGTGATTACTGATCTTCTCACCGAGATGAAAGCTCGATCACTGGTTTTCCCCTATGCTAATTCATCATGCTTATTTTTTATTCTAATTTTAAAAAAGAAAACAATTGCAATGAAATATAGGACTCAGATTTTTAAAAATACCCTTTCCTTTTCGAAAACTGTATCCAACCTTTCACTAAGAACGAAGATCACAAAATAACAAACGAACAAACAAATGTCTTGTACTATTAACTTTGCTGTTTTAACCAAAACCGGTGCATATTATTGCAATCACACAGCTTGCGATGCGTCGAAGTCAACACACAGCTGTTGAACAAAGTGTTGTTCTGTCATTCATGTGTGAATGAGTGTTCTACGAACGTTCACTTAACGCGTACCGTACAAGTGCTTCCATTTCTCGGTGTTAGTATGACTCAGCTGCTAACCGTGGAAATGTATACGAGCCGAAATACTGTCTGCTACACAGTAATAGATTTAGAATATTATATTACAATTGCATTAATTTTTCCATGGTAGAAATTCATAGTAATGTGAAATACAAAAATATACATTTTTCCCTATGTCTTGCAATTTGGTTGCTATAGAATTAATAATTTTGTTTCAATTTCCTCGCGGCACACCGGTTGGGAAACGCTGATGTAGGCGAATGGTTAGCACGCGTACCTTTCTTGCGCGTAGTCCTGAATTCTAATACTAGTGGATGAAATTCTCGGTGCTGATCTGGTCGAATCACTGTTTGAGACTGCTTGAATGTAAAGCTAGTAAAGCTAGCAATTATGTACCACAACCAGGTGAACATGTGTCGACCACAGCACTTCATGGGGTACAGCTTCCACGAAATTTCAGTTTTTATTAATTGTAATTTTTTTCTATTTACAGTAACAATATGCTTTACCCGAAAGAAGATAAGGAAAACAAAGTCCTACTTTATGCAGTAAGTATAGTAATGAATAAGGTTAAATTAACGTAATTCAAAAGAAGGTAATATTTGAGAGTCAGATCTTTGTATATAATATTCGTTGAAAATCAGTATACCAAATTTAATATTAGTATATGCTAAATGTCAATGAAGTATGTAGAGAAGGTATCAGGTAGAACTGTAGGCTTTGAATTTGATCAAAGAGCTCAAATAAGTAACACATTTATGCTACATGAAAATGCTGATATATACACAATATTATGCCGTGATGATGAAAAGTACTCTGTAACGAACTCGCTTTAGAATTTATTTATTATTTTTTTTTAAGTTATTATATTACAATAAAGTTTGTATTCGTTTACCATTAGTCGCTTCGAAATTTTGCAAAACTAATTGTGATTTATTCAAATAAACAAGAGCTCTTATCTGTAACATCATGAAGATTAATTTCAGAAACAGATTTAAGGCATATTTCTCCTTCTTGAGTGTGACTGATAAGTTTCATTGCTAAACTGATTTCGTATTATAGAGGTTTGTTATTGTAGTAAATCTTGAAAATTAAAAATAGAACAACTGATTTATGACTAATTTGTATGATCCTTTTCACTCTTCTTGTCCTGTGATGAAAATTTTTTGTCGCTTTGCACCGATAGAAACTATTTCTTGAATACTTTCTTCACAAATTGATACACACGGAATAAACCGCACCATTCTTGTGATTAAATAACAGTCTTGTGCTGGGTACAAATGCAATACTGGTGGCCCCGCGTAACGTAGTCGCTGACGCTCTCGTCTTCGGTGCGAGCGCTCCCGGGTTCGATTTCCGGTGGAGGCACTTGGTCGAAAAAGTGTAAACGCTTTTTCAAGCCAGCCACCCTGAATGATGTTTGCCTGGGTTTTCCTCATTCACACCAGGCAAATGCCAGGGTGGTGCCTAAATTATACATCCCAGGCCGCTTCCTTCCTTTCCTTTCCCCGGATAGTGTGCTCACCGAGAGACGTCATCCTTCAAACGTGACGGGCTAAATGGCTTTAGATGCGGAACACCCAGATGTCTAAATCCTAAATCCAATAATGTATTGAAAAGTCTCCCGTAAAACCAGTTCGTTGAACTGAACCATCCTCTTCTTGTTTCAAACGCTTCAGAAACTAGAATAAATTAAGAACAGCTGGCGAAGAGATTCAGGTAGGCAGAAAGCTGAATCATGAACCCTTAAAATTGAATAAATCCCTATTACAAGTTTTATTTTTCAGATAGTCCTCACAAGTTTTCCCGCTTTTACGCATATGTCAAACACTTCAATCTTGCTTCATTCATTTTGTAATCCTTTCTATTCTTTGTTATATTTCGCTGAAGGCTTGTTAACAGTTCAATACTATTTGTTACAAAGTGAAATATTCGCCTTGATCGTCTTTACTGGAACGAGGATATTTATTTTATCCATAACTATTTTGACTACTATGTATCCAGCAAAATTTACTTCAAGATTCGTACATTTTTACAAGAATTTTGAAATCGTTTGTTTCTAAGTTATCTGTGTCGTATATCTTCCTTTATTTTTATGTAAACAAAACAATAAATACTTTTCAAGAATTTATACTAGTACATTTTTTTTTTTTTTCATTGTGTAATGTATTTGTGTATGTGACAAAGGAGAAAAACATGCCGTCTTTAAGATAGAACAAATCACACGCAAAACTTCAAGGAAAGAATAGAATGATGTATTTAACGCTGACATGGGTAAACTTTACGGAGGTAAGTTGGAATGGAGGATTATAGGATGATTTTTTTCCTGATCTTTTGAAGAGGAAGGCTTTGAATAGTGGACTTATATTCTCTTAGGACAGGCGAATTATTTTTGTAAAAATTTTAAATACTTAGTTTGAAGTAATTTTGAACAAATAACGTCACTACATGAATTTTTCTCCGTGAAGTTTTACAGGAATATATGTACGAGGGGTGTTTTTTGTTTCAACCTCCGCTAAGCTACCAGACAAAGGACCATGTAAGATTACGAAACAAACAAGACAAAACTGCTCATTGGACGTTACCCACACTCCACGCTGATAGGCAGACTCAGTCGTTCAGTCGTTATGGAGTAGCGAGCTTTAAAACATGAAGTGCAACTGAAGTGCCCGCCAAGAGTTTTGATTCGTACAGGCGACGAACTTCAAATTTCAAGGAACTCATCAGACAATTCAGAAATCGTAATCTACGCCTTTCACGAACCATATGATTCACGCATTCAGCAAGGTCGTCTTCCGCCACAGTTTTTCATCCTTAGCCGCCCTCGTCATGTACATCGGAAAGTCCTTTAAACTTTGTGCAGCAATCGTGGAGACAACCATCACTTACAAAATTCCTACCGTAATCCTTACTCGTTTGACGATGAGTTGTGGCTGTATTATGTCCTTCCGGGTCGAGCAATCGAACTACATCATGTAGCTTACACCTGGCGGGCGCTTCGATCTTGCTACTCCATAATGATTGAACGGAAGAGTCTGTCTATTGGGTGATGAGGGGTACGATATCCAATGAACAGTTTTATCTTATCCCTGTTTCGTCATCTCGCGTGGTTCACCTCTAGTGGCTCAACGGAGATTGAAAAAACAAATAGCCTTCGTTTGTATGTATAATATTTTTGATTATTATAACAAAAGATGTTCCACAAACTACACAAACATTTACACATAAGAATTCGAAAGTTCTGTAGATGTATTTAACGGTTAGAATAATACAATTGAAGGGTAAGGGAAAAAAAGAAGGAATGTCACAAAACTGTATTTTCGAGAAAACGACGTTTTAATATTGAAAACCGCTTACAAAATGAATAGGATTAGTCAAATCTTTTGCCCCTTTCCTTGGACATTTTTACACCTACGTTGTAAGGCATATACAGTCAAATAGTACCAAGAGTCACCAACAGATAGGGCAAAGCAGCGGTTAAAGCACACACATTGACATTCCTTGTTTTTTTCCCCTTACCCTTCAATTTATTCTTAATTCCGTATGTTAAGAATTTTGTCTTAATATATTTTCTATAGTGTTTCGTCTTTCTTTTCAGTGTCGGAACTGTGATTACAAACAACTAGCAGACAGCAATTGCATATATGTAAACAAAATCATGCATGAAATTGAGTAAGTATTATATATTTTGGTAAAAGTGGATCACTTTCGACAATATTAAGATCTGGATAATACAATATTGATGTAATTCACATATTTGTAAAGACATTTTTTTTGATGACCTATCTTTATATAAATAGACAAATGACTTCACTAACACTTTTTCACACATTCTTAGGACATCAATGTACTTTTATCATCTCTTCTATTACATCTGAGACCCCTCTCATGGCTGTGTAGTTAGTGTACGCATCTTCGGCTGGGAGACCTAGGTTCGATTCCCGGTGGAAGCTCATGTGGTTTGAATCCAGCATCAAGCTGTAGATCAATATTTCATATAGCCCGGTGCTGAAAAGTACACTAAACTCCAAATGAGCTAACCAATTTATTACATGTGAACGATTGTGGAGAACGGTTCTTCCTGCTGCTATGGCCACAGATCAACAGTATAAAGATGCCTTCATCGTTGGAAACTTTGAGGACACGGAGACATCCTTTTAAATTTCGCAAATTAGAGATATTTGGAGCAAAGTCAGGCAAATACGATGGGCGCTTCGGTATTTGAAATCCTGCTTTCCGGGTGATAGCTTGCAATACATCAGATATATAGATGGCTTGGAGCATTGCTCTAAAGGAACAAAACACAGTATTGCACTACTCTTACATATTTCTGTCTCTGATAAATGTCCAGCACCCAGCGACAGTTCATGTTTTGAAATTCAAATGTTCAGTTAAAATGGAATCATTGCTGCCACATGATATCCCAACATCTACTAGCGCTTTAAGATATGCCGTTGGTCATTTCGAATCAGTTCTTTCACACATGGATGTTAATGGTGTCCAGAACGGCGTGCATTATAATACGACTGCCATCACGGTATCATTTCTTAATGGAGTATTCTTAGGCATTCTCACTTAAAGTCTGGGTCGTCAAGCTTTCAAGCAGAGATATGTTACCGCTCATTTTCTCCATTTTATTGTTGATGCCATCATGCCCTGCAAATGCATCTGTGAAAACAAAAATAAATAAGGGAGGTCTGGTCGTTAAACACATTACTTGCAAACTTTAGCCTAAATACACATTAGTTTTGAAATTTGGCGGTCAATGATGGGGGAGAGGGGTTCCCGACGCGATTTTTTTGATTTCCCTTGTATATAACATTACATGTTTTTATATGTTTAAAATCAATCTAAGCATTTCGTTATAGTCTTTCTGCTCTATTTCGTTAAAACGGTTTAAATAAAGTGTATTAATATTTGAATAGTCAGCCCAAAAATATCAACTATTTCGTCATCCCATAATATCAGTTTTTTCAAAATAGAAGAATTTGATCTACTTGCAATGCTGAAACTCGATTAACAACGATTGCACACTAGAAATCGATTTTCCGTCAGGGTATTACCTTTTTTACGCCACTGAACTAATTTTTTTATTAACTGAAAAACATCCGAGTTGGCTAAATGTTTATTCCTATTTGATTATGTATTAAAGAATATATTATGTAAATTGATGTTAACTAAACAGTCTCTTTCGTATGTTTCAGTGAGTTAACTCATATCGTGTCCGATGTCATATCTGATCCTACCTTGCCAAGGACAGAGGAACATCCATGTCCGAAATGTAATCACAGGGAAGCTGTATTCTTCCAAGCACAAACCAGAAGAGCTGAAGTAAGTATGATTTAAGTATATTGATTGCTTCCCTCAAGCCTTTGGTTCGCTGTACGCTATAGGTTAAAATCATGATTAATTAAAAGTTTTAATTGTTTACATTTAACTTCTTTTTTTTAAAAACCGATTTAACTTGAGGTTGCACAAATAGGGTTACGGCGTTTTAATGGCCTGTTAACGATTTTCATGTGGATTGGCGTTAAAGCTTGTTAAATACCGCACTGTCTTGAAGGTAAACAGTAAGAATTGTCATTTATGGATTTTATAGAAAACTCCGATAGAATATTATTTACTGTAGCGATTGATGTTGAAACTGGAAGTCATCGGTTTTTACCACTCCTAGTTTGAATAGAAGGATAAAAATCAAGATGTAACTTATTCTTGGGACACTGAAGCCATATATCTCTAACTCACACCGGTTTTGCAGTATGGAAAACAATATTAAAACCGGAAATGATAGTAGATTTCATAGGGAAGAGATCGAGACAGGCACTTGTAATGCGAGACAAAGCAGTCTTAGTTTCGTCTTGAGTATTGAAAGAAAGTACTAAGTTTATTTTTATTCAAAATTCATGTATTGTTAAGGTACACATATGATAATGAAATGGTTATCGTCAGATGACCACAGTCATTGGTGTATGCAGGGAAGAAAGGAGACAAATGCCAATTGCAATCACTTGATAAATCGAAAATGTTTCAAACAGCACACAATTTTGAGTTGGGATTCTATACATATTATCCTCTTTCGTCAATTTAATTACTCGAATAACATGTTGCCAGCGTATTCCCGAACTTAATTTTGTAAAATAAAGATATATATGACCTCAACTTTCTAAAATTATTTTACACACAGTTCAGGAATTCTCTACGGAAATACATGTTAAATATTTCTTGCTGTTTTACTGCAACCACTCGTATAAGTAATGATACCGGCTCTTCTTTCAAACTGAGGGCAAGATCTTCAGATTGAAAGAAAGTATAGCCTGGAATTCTAGAATAGGATAGGGCAAGATCATGGAAAGATGAAGAGCATCACATTAAATCAGAGAATTGGTTATAACTATCAAGATATTAAAAGCGTGTAATGAACTATATATTGATGTTTCTAGACATCTCTTTTCACTAACCAATAAAAGTGCTTAATTTAACGAAATAAATTTAGATATAATCATGGAGGAGACATAGGTCATGCAGAATAGGGAAAAGGTTATCAAATTTGAAACTTACGTGTAGAATAGTGTACTTACTATGATTAACTTTACCATTTATACTCTGATTTTGCTTTTCTTTTGCCGTTAATTAACTTAGCATTGTTATCTACATAAAGCAGATGTTTCTTCTTTACTATGCGAAATTAGTGCAGATTTTGCGATGTATTTCAAGTCACTTTAAATGTGTTAAAATTAAGATCGTTTCGTAATTTTGAGTTGACTCAATATACGAAATTAGTCATCTCAAGAAAAATGAACTGAATGTAAGTTAGAATGTCTGCTTAATTATGATGACGGTAATAATTTTAGATTTAAAAAAATTCTAGTAACTCATTTAATATATTGGGTCAATTCATAGTTACAAGACAATCTTCATTACAAAAGATTTTAAAATAAGCTGAAATACGGCATAAGTTTTGACTTTATATATATATATATATATATACTAATAACTTTACGTCGAAAACAAGATAAAGAACATTAATACCGAAGGAAAAGCACAATAACAGTGTAAACGCTAATGTCAATCACAATAGAGCATTTAGATTTAGCCAGGACAGAGGGGGCGAGGGCCAAGCTTTCCACGAACTAAGTTTCACTTTTTTTTATTAGTGTACAGTTTATTAAAAAGCCTATAGTTCTGAAACAAAGGTGGGAGGCAGTTGCTCCCCTGTCCTCCCTTTGACGCCACTGGTCAATCATAGTGGACACAATGTTCTGAGGTTTAAATTTGATCCATTTTTTTCTGCATGATTGTATTTAAAATCACGAGTTTCATATTCCTCCACTACAAACACGAAAGCATGAAATTGAGAGTTTTATTTTCAACAGAGAACATTCCGTCTCCAGTTTTCTGCTAAATTGATCTTTAACTGTTTTTAATCTATGGCATAAACTCTATTGGATTATGCGATAAGGTTTGTGCAAAGGAGAATGTTTTTGGTAAAATTTACAACATAAAGGTAGTCATATCTATAAGAAAGAAATATATCCACCTCGTTCTTTCACTTCTATGTAAAAGTAGTTATTGTGAAACATTCCATTCCAAACATTTAGAAACTTTGAAAGAAATTTTAAAAAAAGATGGAAATGATCCCTTTTGAAAATAAGATCCTAAATTTGAGACTATTCATATTGTTAGATGAAAGAGGAAAGTCAGACGTATGAAGCATTTCAACCTTAAAAAATAGTATAAGAAACGAAATACAAAGTGGGATCCAAAGTGCGTGAGATATCGAAGTTTGAATCTAATCTGTGTAGAGATTCAACCCCGGATGGTGCACAGCAAAGATAAGTGCCCTAGCAATTGTATTATAGAGAATTAAGCTGACAGTGAAGTTACGGGAAGCCTGTGTTATAAAGTGTCAATTAAACTTGTAAAGTAAAACGGGAAATAAGCATTTGATCCATTTGAAATAAAGCATTTTGTAGTAATGATTTACCAATATTTGTTAAGATAGTAAATATGATTTTCTGTGTTGAAGACGACAGTCAATGAAGAATACAATGGATACTAAATCAAAAATCGTAAAATTTGCATTACGATTCGATTAAATCCACTTTTTGGTTTCACACAATTTATTTCGATATTATCGAGACTTGTCCCTCGAGACCGTGATGATTTTCATCGACGGAAACCGTCTTGGTTCGGTATCATTTCTACTACCACTTTCGGTTCCAATAGAGTATTAAAGTCGGAGATGAAATCTATCATTATGGTACTGAATCCATATCAAAAAACAACTTCTTGCTTTCTATTACTCTTTTCTTGTTATGGCGATCAGTATTGATACTGGAGATTGTAAATTTCCCCCACTTTTAGTTTGTGTTTGTCTGAATTATTCACTAGGTTTACAGGTTCTATTCTGTTCACCAGGTCAAAAGGTCCAAATAGGTCAAACGAGTCAACTCGCTTCATTCGGGTAAAAGTGCAATATCGATCCAACGGCCGGGCGGTTGAGAATCGGTTTCATTTTCCGAGCTCTATTGTGTACCCTTGTTCTTGTAGCAGTTTCACAGATATTCCCTCCTGAACTGTAATGTTTCTATGAGACACTTTTGAAGATTTAACTGTTCTTACCATATTCAAATGCAGTAAGTTCTGGGTAATGAGTTTTGACTTTCGAATCAGTTAAAATAGAAGTTTTCGAAACCAATTAAGCCACGCACTAGATAAGTAGTATTTAAATATGTTTCTGCCAAATCCGATTAAACTCAAATTTATCCATTTTCAATTTTTTTTCCTACGCTTTCTTTGCTAAATACTATGAACAACTTCGTTTTTTCACATTTCTGTATTTGGGTGATCGCGGCAGTTATTTTGTTTAATAAGTAAATAAATTTGGATGAGAGAAATTTACCTTGCAAGAAAGCAACAACTTACCACAGTTATTGGTGCACTCGGTCTTAGAAGCGAGCAAGCTTCCTTACGTGGGAATCAATTTATCTCAGGTTATAAAATAGTTCATAATCTAATTACCATCATACTAAATTTTGTACAATAAAATTATTGTGTATTTCTGTAATTTGAAGCTAGGAGAAAAGGAGAAGGCGTAGACGTTATTCATAATCAGCAACATTTCATTCGGATTGTCATTTCGGACATATTAACACATTCTGATTGTAAGTTTCAATGTCCAACTTTGCTGTACCCGGTCTATAGATAAATTCTCTCTTATTGTTGAAAGATGGTTCTTAGTGTTACTGTGATTTATGTGTATTTGTATTTACTAATACGCTATGAAAAATGTGTATATATAATACATTAATACGTGTATATATTTATATTACAGGAAGAGATGAGGCTGTATTATGTGTGCACAAATCAGCATTGCACTCACAGATGGACTGAATGATTGTGTTACAAGTTGACATGTGTGTTAAAATTGAGAATGGCGAAAATATGGATTTTTTTTTTCCAAATTACCTAAAACATTATAGTGGAGTATAATGCAGTTAAGGAAGAACATTGGTTTAGTCGAGAGAGTGTGATATCGATGGAGAAATACCCACGTCAGTGATTGTATGTGTAATATGGTGTAATGTATTGTGAAGTGTACCGTTAAATCTTTGTTATTTGAATTTCATTTTAATAAAGGAATTACATTTCTAGTTTCATGTAGATATTGCATTACTCTCGAAACTTGATCCCAATCCGTTACGACAGAAAAATTTAGTACGATTATGAGTGTTAGCATACTTTTTCTATATAAAGATCGAACGAAACATATTTTTTTTGTTGGGTACAACTTAAATAAAAAGGATAATTACCTCTGACGAAACTTAGATTGTTATAGTAGAAATTGCTGTTGTCTGACTTAAGGGTGTATTGTTTGTTTAGTTTTACATACTCTGATTCTCCTGTAGACTAATAAAAATTGGGTTCCTACCGAGAGAAGAACCCGGGGCGTACAAGAACTGTTAGGTATTCGGATGTTTATACGTCAGCATGTGAGATATCTGTAACAAAAATGTCCTTATCATTTAGCAAAATTGCATCTTGAGCATGAGTGGTGAGTCCTAGTAGTTGAGGTACGTAACCCCCCTTAATGCATTGAAATTTAATATGATATAAAATGTTACATAGGTCTATCATGTTACACTTCCTGACTTCTACACGCATAGGGGCACGGTGGCTCAGTGGTAGAGTGGTCATCTCTGGTGCGTGTAGTCCCAGGTTCGATCACAGCTCGCGCCAAGTGGGCTTTGTGGTGGACAAATACCACGTTCGTGGATATCCTCGGGGTTCTCCCGTTTCCTTCCACTTTATTCATTCCACTATTGCATTCATTTCTCATCATTACTGTTTCCTTTAGCCTCGCCGACATGTGCATGGGAAGTAAAACTGAAGGATTTTTTATTTTATTTATTCATTTATTTTATTATTATTAATTAATTATTTTTTTTTTTTACATGCATAGGCCGATTTTTCCTTGAACTCGAGTTGAACGGGAAATTTTCGGTCAAATTTTATTGCATAGAAAACGTCATATCGTGCTTATTTTTAACATTTGAGTGAAAGATTTTTCTTCTTTTTTTTATTCGGAAGTGATCATACTTTATGATTATTTGTTGTAGTTGTCATCAATACGTGAAATATAATAATGGGTTGCATGATTTATGTAATAAAAACAAGAAGAGAGGGAGATTGATTCCCCGTCCTTCGGTAACTGACCTCAACAAACTCGATGAAACAGGATTCAACGAAAAACAACTATACATGCTTCTTATTAACACAACATAATGTAACTTTGGACCCGGTACTGAAGAAAATCAATTTTATATCTTTCCACATCCAGGAAACTTCATTTGTTCAACGTTTGAAAACAGAACTTATTGACTCATTTCTAAGTACCCGATTCTCCGGATCTTTACAAATTTGTTATCACAAAGAACCTGCGCTTTTTTATAGTAATTACTTTGTATAATTGTCGCAGCCGAATTCCTAGAAAAATAGAACAAGAAGTAATTTTTGATTTATATTCCCTCCTAAAGGTCTGGTGAGCCTAAACTTCTTTAAAGTACAATGGAGTTCATTCCAGAAAATTTGAACATTATATCACAATAAGTCACTAATATGAAGCTCCATGTAGCGTGACAAGTACGCAGAAATTACTGAGCAAATGGTTTTATTTATGTTTCGAATTTTATGCTGCTAAAAATTACTTCCTTATTACTAAAATTACTAGTAAAAATTATCAATGACCCTTTAACTCTATCGTAACAAAACGTACACCTTTAAATAAAAAGAAAGCAAGGGCATGCGACGAAGAATGCATTATCTGAGAGCTTTTTTCTCTTGCATGTGGCTGGCAATTCCCTTTCCCCATTTTGAGAGCTATGTGCCAGAATGGCCATCCAAATAGATTTATGGATATCAGGGACTTCCCATATATATGTTTGCAGGTTTGGGTTGCAACCATTGAAAGTGATGTTTATTTGGTATTGTTTCATTTTAAACATAAAAAAGAATACCTTTATTCCTCAAAATATCATTTCTAACACTTGTGCCACCACATTTATACCTTCCTTATTTTATCGTATTTCCAGAGGATAGCATTTTCTGCTTATGTTGCTAAAACCAAACTTGAATACAGGGGAAGTAGATGCTGCTGAAGTTTTGTGCTCTGTCTGCAATATTTGCAACACCTGTATTATGTGATTGTCTCCAAAAATTGTATGCCTTTAAGGGAGAGAAGAATATTAACTGTGGGGCAAACTGTCTTCACGAAATAGTACGTGGTTAATTGCTGTTACTTATATGTACTTAAAATGATGATCTCGGTCGTCAAGGTCAATGATCAGAGAATGTGAAAGCCATGACCAAAACAGAAGACCAAGAGTCTGCCACTAATCCACAAATTCCGAGAAGGTCTATAGGATTACGATACACAATAAACCTGTCAATAATTTTCGACCTTCGCAATATCTATTGTACTTTCCCGGTTGTTGGCTTGCATATATATTTTTTTTAAAGGTTCGTAATTAACCCTCCAGTGGTCGCCTGCGGACTCTCACTCTGCAGGAAACAATGAATATAATTTACTACCACGCAAATCACTCTTCCCAATTCTAGTTTTTCGTACCTTACAATAATCGTATTCTGGTTAGAGTTGCACTTCGAAACGTGCACTATTGTTGGAAATATTGATTTTTACATTTTACAATGCAATTTTTTAGGTTTTCAAATATACAGTGCTTATTTGCATGCGGAGTGTCTGTCCGCAGCAACTACTTATGAAAAATAATTGAGCACGACTGTAACATTTTTTTTCCTGCGGCACTCGCGGATAATCCGCACTGCGGAAAATCGGGGCTTTACTGTAGCTGCAAAATTTGAAATGCAATCAGTGTTTTATTTGCGAATTACAGGGAGAGAGAGAATCCTGCAAAGGTAGCAAAACTTTGTACGTAATTGAGTGATACGGAGATTAAAAATATAAATTATTACAAACATTTACACGGTCGAAAATAATGTTCCCTTCTGTGTGGTACTAACTTTGGATAGTTCATTGTACAATCCGCGGCAAAAAACCTGCAACACGAGGATGTAAGCTGATTGTGAAACTACGCCTAACAGCACAGGGAATGAACATAACGTCTAAGTGGAACGAATCACGCCAAGATAAGCCTCGGTCTCCTCCCGTGCACACTTATTTTGGAGCAAAATACTTCGTCATTTCATAATAAACTTATATGCTCATGTTGCAGGTTTTTTGCCGCGGATTGTACATGCACTGAAAGGACACCACACTTTCCTTATGACAAAACGGCTTCGGTTTAAATTTTTCTAAATTTGTTATGTTTTAGTTTTTCATATCTGACTGAACATAAGTCATAATGGGCACCATGGACGCGATAGGCCTCCTAAGCCCTCTAGTGGATGCTCTAATTATTAGGACCACGCACGTAAGACTTACGAAGATTGTGCTGTTAGTATATTACTCTGCACGATAACTCTTTAACGAAACCAAATTTTTAAATTCTGTTTATTACGATAGATAGAGCAATTATCTCTGCCGAGTTCGTTAATCAACTCAATTCCGTGCAGAATGAGAATGTTGGGACTACCTTTTAGGTCCGTTAGTCCACATAACTCGAACGAAACCAAATGTTTGAATTGTTTTTGCAATGGGTAGCTATGGCAGTTGTCTCTGCTGAGTTACAAGTGAAGTAGAAAGAGGTTATAGGATTATATAAACTACGTGTTCTTGCTATTTTGAAATAATTTTGAATGGAATATTTTTCTCTTTTTTTTAAAAAAAAAGAAAGAAAAAAGTCTTTCCTAAAGAAACAAACAAACTCTGGTAAAGACAGAAGAAATATCACACAAGTTGCTCCTATTATCTTAATCTGCATGGGCTTTAACTCTATTACCAAACTCAACTGAGATAAATGCTCTAGCTATCTATAGGAAAAAAAGGAGAGAGAGTTATCGTGTGGAGTAACTGAAGTAAAAAGTGTCCCCATATTTTTTAAATTAGTGGGATTGACTCCATTAACAAATTCGATAGAGATAATTGCTTCAGCTATCTATTGCAAGAAACTGAAAAATTCAGTTTCGTTCAAGAGTTATCGTGTAGACTAATGAACGTAAAGAAATGGCTCCATATTCTTAAACTGAACGGGATTGACTCAATTTTCAAACACAGCTGAAATAATTAGACTAGCCATCTACTTCAAAAATTCAGTTTCGTTCAAGAGTTATCATGTGGACTAACGGACGTTAAGAAGTGGTCCGCATATTCTTAATTTGCATGGGACTGACTCCATTAACGAATTCGGCAGAGATAATTGCAAAAACCGAAATTTAAAAAATGGACTTTGTTCAAGAGTTATCATGCGGATTAATGCACTAACAGCACAATCTTTATAGGTCTCACTGGTGTGATCCTAATAATTGACGGCTTCATTAGAGGGCTTAGGAAGCCTTTCGGCGGTTGTGCCCATATGACTTTTGTTCAGTTAGATGTGAAAAATCGAAATATAAATTAATAATAATAATAACCGAAGCCGTTTTCCCATAAGGCATCACCATCCGTGTATATTGGTAAGTTTAGTCGGCTTCAAAGAAGCCCCTTGCAATCACTGATAAAGACAAAAGGAAGAGTTTGCTTTTGTTTCATATGGAGAAGCCTTCTCTTTCTTTGAGGAAAAAAAAAGCTCAATTTTACTGTGCCTATCCTGAATCTTCAGTAGTTTTTGGGAAACGCTACCAAGAATACGTACAACACGAGAAAGACAAAGATATATACGAAAAGAAGTAGAATATATTTGGAGAAACAAATAATACGCCTGAAAGTGACTTGAATAAAATAGTTTACCATTAACATATTAACATAAAAGACAGACCAAGAAGGCTTCCTAGTCGAAACATCAGACAAGATAAATTTAGATTATTTATTTATTTATACACATTTATGGACATTACCAGCACCCTAAAGCCCATCACGTATGAGGGATGAAGTCCCTCAGCGACCACATTATCCGGGAAGTGGGGAAGGAAGATGGCGGCTTGGGACCTGTGTGTTTGGTATCATTCCGGCATTTGTCTGATGTGAACAAGGAAAAACCACTCAGAATGGCTGGCTTGAAAAAGTTGTTACACCTTTTCGACCGTGTATTCGAGTGTTCCTACCGAGAATTGAACCCGAGACCGCTCGCACCGGAAGATAAATTTAGGAACTACAACCTTTTGCAAACTTCCAGCAAAATGTTTTTATTACTTGCAGTTTGTGAAAAAAATGTTAGACCGCATACACAAATATACGCACATCTGGCTACTTTAATAACTGCTAATATAATTTACAATTTCGTATAAAATAAGAGAAACATGCAGGACATTAGTTAATTATGAAATAGGTGATATAATGTTATAATATTGACTACAGACTGGGTCCTTCCTTTAGATAAAACACTAGTAGAGATTCAGATCAAACTTTAAGCACACCATGTTTTATACACACTAAATACTGAAAACAGATTTATTTCATTAATTAATCTAATGTGGATACTACAGTAGGAATAAAAGAATTAATACCATTCTTATTTTACATTTCATTTATTTGTTTAAAATAGTTTTAAATATATACACATCTTTGGTAAGGCTCATTTTTTTTTTTTTTTTTTTTTTTTTTTTTTTTTTTTTTTTT
Organism: Thermobia domestica; assembly: GCF_964235325.1. Lineage (NCBI taxonomy): Eukaryota > Metazoa > Arthropoda > Insecta > Zygentoma > Lepismatidae > Thermobia > Thermobia domestica. The sequence continues at coordinate 87,891,822 of NC_137463.1, forward strand.
TTTTTTTTTAATGGCTGAGCGTTTCATCATCAGTACGTAGAAAAAATAAAAAGGAGAAAACTAAATATGCAAAAATAAAAGTAGTTTTTGTTGTTGAGTATGCAGAGCACGACTTCCAATACTGACGCAGTTACCCTTGAATGGATGTTTTTCTTCTTTACTCTGATGATAAGACAGTCTTGAAAGCTGCTCTTATGTAGTTCCTTCTATGCCCTTTTAGTATTACACAGCCTGTCCAGTGGGAAAAGTGATTGATTTTTTGTTTCCCGACACGGAACCAGCACTTGTGGAAAAGTATATGTACTACATAGCAACACATTTTGACTATCTTCCGTCAAAATTGTAAAGCACTAGCAGTGACGGGCGACGTGCCATTATCTACTAAATTAGAGCGGCGCGCCAACATTAAATTGTGTTTCGAATGCGATAAAAGTGCAACAGACGTTTCAAATGATTAACACTGTTTACGGTAGTGAAGTACTGAGCCTAAGAACATGTTTAAGTGGTACACAAGATTTCGTGATAGTCGGGAAGCAATGAATACAATCCACGACCAGGACCAGTAGTGACTGCGAAATAATGAAGCGTTCCGAACAGTGGCAAAGATTGTGCGCAAGGATCGTTGTGCATCTACAAGGCTCATCGGGCAAACGAAAGATGTGCGCGGTTTGTGCCACATACTCGGTAACAAACAAAAACATTGCAGAGACATGAAACAAGCAGCTGATGTGTATCCAGGATTCATGTCAAGCATTGTAAGAAAGTGCTTCCAATACGACATACTCACAAAGGGCAAAGCTCGAAATGGAAGGATCAGGACTTTCCAAAACCGACGAAAATACACATGAAGAACAAGCTGATGCTTGAAATACTGAAAATGTACTGGACATTATTATATCATACTACAGAAATGTATAAGATTTTCAAGATGGCATCTCTCATCATCTGGGTCTAAGTGGTGATACGGCTAACTGGCCAACCACTGAAAAACTAGCTAGTTTGAGAAAGAAGATAGATAATGTTTAAAGATTTTAATTTTGGCACGAATCAGTCCAGCGCATGACGTTAAAAGGCTCTCTCAGAGACACTTTCTTCTAGGGTCTGAGACTTCCTGTTTGGGTCAACACTACTATTTTTGTGTGTGTGTGTGTGTGTGTTACCAGCGCCCAAGCCCATCTATCACATTTAATCAAAATGGGAAAGACAATGTTAATTTTAAACTTAATTGACCAAGCCTCGTATATGAAAGAAAGATCTCGAAGCTGCTCTCTCACAAGTTTGGTATGCCCACTTATGTGTTGGTGCGTTTAGCTCCAATCCTGCGACTATATATGGTTAAGAAACAGAGAGACTGCTCGCATGATGTCTACATTCTTTGTGACTGCCCCTTGGATTTGGATTTTCGGGACTTTTTCTTTCCGCCCACGCCTTGCTGTATGTTGAAGCCCGTTGGACGAACGAGATTATTCACGCGCTTGTGTGAATGAGAGCCGGACCTTTGGCGTTAGGGCTGGTCGAAGTTGTTCTACATTTTTGTGTGAAGTGAACTCCCCTGCCTAGGTTGAGTATTCAAAGCTTAATTACTTATTTGAAACTAAACTACATACATACAAACATCTATTAGAATATTGAAGAAAACTTTGCTTTTTCAACACATTTTACAGGCTGTTAAATTTCACAGCTTACAGTTATATGTGGCAGACACCCTGAAGAAGAGCCTAATTAAAACTCTGCTCATTGTTTTCTTCGATTCCAAAGGTATCAATCACAAGGAATTCACTCGAGTCACACTGTGAACTCCGAGTATTACGTAGGTGTTTTGCAACGTCTATTGCCCACAATTCACCCGAATACTGGCAACAAGTCATATGGTCTATTGCAAAACAATGCATGCGTGCACAAGAGCAGGATGGTACGCCAGGTTTTTCACTTTTTAAGTGAACCTCGTATAAAAACGTTTCTAAGAATTTTTCTCTTCGCCAACGAACAAATATATATATGTATGTGTGTGTGTGTGTGTCGCGTCTGCGACAGAAGTCTTGTTGGACCCTCTCGCTTCTCCAAATAAGTGCTAAAATCTGGCGTAGAAACCAAACTTCCTCTCCAAACATTCCTGTCGATAGGCTGCCACGGTTATTTTTAGCTCTGACATCAACAAGTTGACTGCAAGCTTCTCCGCTGGCTAGATGCACGGAGAGCCGGGGAGAAAAACCGAGTTAGTCAACTGGTGCAACGAATCTAACAACAACGTGTAACCACACAGTGTCTAAAAAATAATGTTTTATTTTAACTAGTGCAAATATACAGCGCAATCAAAATTAAGCATAAAATGTTGTTTACGTACGTCTTCATACTTAAGATAAACGTAAAACACCGTTAATGCAATGTATTATTCTAAATAAGAAGATGTAAAGCAATACGATCAGGGAGCCTTCGGACGACTCTCAAACGTTAACCCCAAGACAATATAAAAGGAAGACATGAATTGGGAAAATATGGAAGAGGTAATCTTCCATCTTCAAGTGCATCTCCTGGATTGCCAGAAATTACCTTTCTTCCGTATCAAAGTGAGCGAGAAGTGAAAGTACGAAATAATAAAAAACGTACGATGTAGTGAAGTTTAACCGGTAGCTTGCGACTCCCGCGCCTTCCGCGATCGTAATAAGAATTATTGGGCCGAGTGTAAACATTTCATTATTATATCCAATTATTCAAATCAAAGTGCAATTTATCACCAAAGTGAAATTTAATATGTACAGTAGTTTCAGTGCTGTTAATTAAAGTGAAAACGTAAAAGTCTGCATATCCTTTACCAAAATAATTACCATGATTTAAATTTATGTTTTATAGTTTAAGAGAATTTAATCTACTTTTTCTTTCCAGCGTAAATAATTAATGCCTATACAACATAATAATTTTCGCATTATTAAATTGTATCGGCATTGAGAATACGATTAGAATCAGTCTTTATGTCAATTTCCCAGAATGTCCTGACCCGCATTCTGAACCGTATTGTCCAATGGTTATATGGTTGGCTTTGGTGGAAGCTCCGAACTGCTATTAGAGCCTAAAGGAGACGTCCAGGACATAGAGGGTCGAACCCAGGACATTCATAGATGTGTCATAAAGTGTCTTCCCGAAAAGGGGACATAGAGGATCGAATACCGAACTGTCATAAATGCCTAAGCCCTCATAGGGATCCACAGGACTCGAAACCAATACTGTTATAGATGGCTATTTCCTCACATGGACTCGAACCACGTACTACTATACTTTATAAAAAAAAAAAAAAAAAAAAAGGATTGTGAAGCTCAATCACCCTCATATTCTCCAGACTTAGCTTGGCATTGAAAGGAAGGCATTTCGACATCATTCCAAAGATTCAAAAAGCTTCGATCGCGATTTTGGAGGCGATTCCGGAACAGTCTATAAAGACTGCTTCAAATTCTACAGCCACTTCAATGTATGTATTGACTCATGAGATGCCTATTTTGAATAAACGGTATTGTAACTCACCAGTTCACAACCTCTAGTCTTTCATTTCTCATAAGTCACCTTTCCCACTAGACGGACTGTTTACACGTGACACAATATTTGCACATATATATCCAATGAATTATACCTTTTCCTCATCACTTTTATTTAGAACAGAAAACTGTTTCCGACTTCAACTTTAGGAACGTACCAGGTAACTACTTTGAGGATCTGGTAAATATACGTGCGTATGTAACATACCCTCTAATCATTCACATATGACAACAAAATAGCAAGTGTCATGCTATCCTTCAAGATGCTCGAGTTAATTTTGAAATGTTAACTCTGCTGGTTAAAGAATGGTTAATTATACACTCAACAAGCAAATTTTGTCGATTATTCAATCCATTGTCACTCTTATCTAAAAAATATCCACATTCTTTGATTTCCTTTTAGTGCATCAGTAGATGTTTTTATTCATCAGATTGCTCCACAGCTAAGATTTGTTCCAGTTCTTGAACAGGAAAAACAGATGTTGGCACGTTACCATGACTATTCCATATCCTGTACTGACCCGACACGAATTCTGATGCTGTAATTAGAAACAAATTATTACACGAAAATGCAATTAAACAATTTGACATGCCTAAAAAAGAAACTTTTTCATATGCCCTATAATCTGAACGGTCATGAAACAGTCGGTGAAATAATGTGAAAGAAAATTCATTCATATATTTAAATTCAGCGAGTGAAAAGGTATGATTGGGACGAAAATTGAATCTCGGACAATCATACCGGTGCACTGATCACTTTCCTATGAAGTCTGTCCCAAGACTAACTGCATATTTTCTCTTTTCAGCTCAGAACTTAGTCGTTTGCTAGATCTGGGCACGTACACGGAGTAAGATTAGAGCACTCGCCGGTAAAGTTTGATTTTTACCGCAGTTGTTCCTTTTCTTTCTATATTTCATTGAATTCACAATTTCACAGTATATCATTCACATAATATTTATTCATCAATTTTTGCACTTCGAATTGAACTTGCGATCTTCGCGCTACTGAGTCATCATGGTTCTAATTTGGCATTACTAATTACTGCCAAACAATGATCATTGTAATTAATTTGCACGAGACGACATTTGCTTTAGGTATTTAACCAGAACACTTTTAGTTATTAAGCGCTTTTTAACTAAATAGTATTTTGTTAACTACTATGAGGGGATGTTTGATAAGTCTGCGACTTGATTTATTTTTAGACATATTTATTTTCTGACAATATCCTGTTACCGCGATATATTTTGTTTTTCCAACATTTTTATGCCTTCCAAAAAATGCTCAAATGCTGCCAAATAGGCGTTTGTGTCAAGCACGATCTCCTCATGAGATATAGATCATATTCCACATAAATCTTCACGTCTCTGAAGAGGTAAAAGTCGGAGGGGGCAAATCTGGGAAACAAGGTGGATGAGGCAGCAGTTGGTAGCGTAATTCAACGTTTTTGGCCGTGGCAATCGCAGAAGTGTGGATCAGGGCATTATCGTGGTGAAGGAGAATTTTTTCTTCGCTAAATGGGGCCGCTTATTTCATTAATTCTTTGTGAAAATGATCTAATAAAGTGGGATAGTACTTATCCGTAATAGTTTTATTCTCTGCCAGGTAGCTGATCAAAATGCCGTCATGAGAATCCGAAAAATAATTGTTGACACGACTTTGAAATCGATGGAAGAGGCCTTGTATTTTTTGAAGCAAGTTCTCCTGCTGAAATTCACTGCTTCGATTTTTATTTGCTTTCTTATTGGCAGCAATGTATCCAAGTTCCATCATTAGGACATAAAGTCTCAAAATCTCACTTGGGTTGAGTTTCCACGTATCAAACACTGTTGCGAAATGTTCATGCGATTCCACTTTTGGTTGACAGAGAGCAATCGCGGTACTCATCTTGCAGACAGCTTCCTCATACCTAAATATTCACAAAGAATATGAAAAAAAAAAAAAAAAAGAACGTTGGACTGAGATATTTACCTCAGATATCTCGCGTATCTTCACTCTACAATCTTTTCAACACATGAATTTTATTCATCATTTCCTCAGACGTGACTTTTGGATGCCCCGGACGATCGGTGTCGTTTGTGTTCGTACAACCAAATTCTGTGAATCACTTTGGACCGTTCCATGAGACGGAGTAGAATTTCTGTAATACTTTTTAATTATATCTCTTGCTTCATCAACAGCATTTTCTCCAAAAAGCACACAATTTTCTTTTTTCTTTCTTTCTTTTCTTCTTCTTCTTCTTCTTATTTATTTTTTTTTTTTTCAAATTAAAATACTAAACACACACTTATCCAGTTTAGAATGCTGTCAATAACGCTATAACAAACAAACGACAATAGAAATTCCCAGTTTATTTATTGACGATCGTTAACTCCAACTACAAAATGAAACTTGCAATCGGGGTACCACCTCGTGAAAAGCCACTGACTTATCAAACAAACCCTCTTAGTACATTATACGCAACATTTTTTTGATTTTGGCAATATTTTGGAAAACGTGAGAAAGTGGCCTGGAGGACTTATAATCACACTCAAATAGCAAGGGAAGAATCAGCTATAGCAAAATTTCGTACAGCTGCGCAAGATAGTGCATAAGTCAATCTGCTTATACAATTATACTACACATTTTCTTTTCGTCATGTTGAAGCAAAGTCTCAATGGTGCTTCATCGGTTCATACTAAAGTTACATACTGACGTAAATTTGTATCTGTTTCATAATAGATTAAATGTAACTTATCTTCAGCAGTCAAAATGATTAAAATTAATGACGAATACATGCACAAATAATGAAAACTTACAATTGTGTAATAACTATTCAACTTTACTGTAACAATTTAATGTAATCAATTGATCTAAATACATGCATAATAAAATATCATAGATGGTAATAAGAGAGACAAATGATCTGTTCATACTCATTAAGACATATGTACGTATTAGTATAACTTTATTTTATTTTGTTTTTCCCTCATTCTTACCTATCATTATAGACATTATAAGAACGAGTACAGTTCCTCAAGCCTTCGGCTAGTCTGCCAATTGCCAGCACGCTTAGCGAAATCTCTTGGTGTCAGATAGGAAAAAATGAAATGAAATCTTTGAGTTTTACGTCCCACGGTTATGCCGGTTAGGCTAAAGGAGACGGTGATTATGAGAGATGAGTGAAATGGTGGAATGAAGAAAGTGGGAGGAAACGGGAGAACCCCGAGAAAACCCACGAGCACGGTGTTTGTCCACCACAAAGTTCACTTGGCGGAGGCTGGGATCGAACCCGGGACCCCAAGCACCAGAGGTGAACGCTCTACCACTGAGCCACCGCGCCCCCCCGGTGTCAGATAGGAGGCAACACAGCTAGCGACAACTGAGTCTGACTGCGAACTATTAGGAATTAGCTTCACCAAAAGCTGAAAGTGTCTTGTGTTTATAAAAAAAGGATTGAGCATATCTAAAGATTTTCACAAATGTTTATGCAACCTGCTACTCTTAAATGTTTTGAGGGTTGCATATTAGCATTACTCACAGACACATATGTTTTTGCATTATACATAGAACATAGTAAATCTTTGCATTTTTAATTTAACATTAGAGCGTTAAATATATCTAATGATAATGTACGATTGTACTGCAGAAACATGAAGAGCATTTTATCGGTAACAAGAAAACTATACTTACAAATCGAGTATCTGATCTTTGCAGACGTTGAAGCCATAATAGATTGAGGGTCGATTCTACATCCACTGTAAGTGTAATCTTGAATTTTAAAAACAACCTAAAAAAAATACAGATTATTCATACAGGGTTTTCACAATGAAACTTTAAGACGCTAATGTTTACGTGTACATACATATCGAACAAATTTATCTTTTGTTTCTAGTGCGCTAAGTATCGTGTTCGAACTAAACTGCTTCAGGGATCTCTTCTGCCTTCATCAATAGTTCTGAGACAGTCACAGGAAAGATTTCTCAAGTTGAAGAATTTCATTTTGTATTTTTTTTTTTTTTCGTGTGTGCATTTAGAAAATGATAAAGTTTAAAGTTTTACTAATGTAAATCTATTGTACTCGAACAATTCTTCTATTGAACGATCTACTCCTCGAAACATTTTGTTCTAGAACTTCTTTTGTAACGACATATGTAATGCAGAGTTAATTTTGTGGTATTGTGTTCAGTACTGAAAACACTTACAAAGTTACTGTTGTAATTGTAAACTTACAGTGGATTATATTCTTCTTTCTTTCAATTTTTCAGTCACATTAATTTTTTATTACACATTGGTTACATACTGTTATGTATTTTCTTAATTAATTTCAAACTCTGAATCTTACTATACATTCTTGAGTTGCACTGGCACTAACCGCTGAGAAAATCAAATGCCATTTGGTCAATTACCTAAGACAACAGAGATTGCTGAAAGTTAGTGGAATTGGAAGCCGTCAAGGTGCTGCTTTTCCACGAATTATATAAATATACGTCAAATCATGTTCTTAATTCTACTATGTTATCAGCATTATAAAAATGAGTCCAAATAACAGATATACTAATTGTCAGAGCTCATGAAGCTGAACAAAGGTGAACGACACCAGGTCGTGACCAAGAGTTCTGTAAGTGGATAACAAAGCCAGAGACGAGTCTGTGCAAGTGCGACCGAGCACGAGCTAGTGTAAGCCCGAACTTTTAGCACGAGCCCAATGATGTTAATGAGCACGAGCTGCATTGCGGATAAACAGGTCGAGTTCCAGCGAGTCCGAGTCAGTTTCAATTTTAAAATGGACATTGGTGGTGGTAAGACTTCTTCGTTCACGTCCTCGTTTCTGCAAGCCAAAGGCACAGAAGTCCATTGGAAAGACACCTAGGTACTTCACAGGGGTGGACGAAAAAAAGGATGAAGACACCCAAGTCTCTCAGTTTTATTCGTGGATAGTATGCCAGTGTTATTGGATGCTTCTGTTCATGTAGATCCTCACCTTTCGGATATCATTATGATGTATTTGCGGGATGTGAGTGGTTATAAAGGTGTAATGACTTCCATCTAGAAGCAGTCTGCATTTACCTTGGCTTTGGAATGTAGGCGATGGATTGGTAACTGCCTACGAATGCAGAACCTCCCACTACCATGAAACTCTCTATGAAGTTCTCTAGATATTCACGGGTAAACTCGGAGCGATCTTTCGCATCAGCTGGGAGTAAAACAATGGCCCTGAGGTTATTCGTGTCCTCAAGATAGATCCAAACTTCATCAAGAGTTTCAACCTATTGCTATTTCTCGCCTGTAAGACTGAGTGTTAGCTCGTGCCGTTTCTTTAGGTTTAAATCTAACGTGATGGTACGCCTAACTGTGCCGTGTAATACAATGTATGTTGTGGAAAGATAATGTTTTGGTGAGGTTCCTCTGCGGACAGTTGTACGGATGTTGCGCACAACAGGTGATATCCAGCAAGACATGCCAGTCGTCATATACATATGACATTTTCGTCTTGATTTCTGGGAACGACATTTTTAAAATTATGAAAAACCCTTGCCACTATACCCCTGTGCTCCCTAGCAGCAAAATTTTGAAATTCACTGTCAGACAATACTTTGCATAGTGAAGTGCATACATCTACCTTTCTAAAAACGGTATAATTTTAACCGATGTATCAGCAGTTCATACCAAGCACTTCTACGCATCATTACACTTACCTCACTACGATATTCAAACCACGGAAGTACATAATGTAACATGATATGCTCGTGAACAATTGACAAACCTTAGTCATCTAAGGTGAATCAATCCTTCGTATTATGACGTGTAGCAACACTGAAAAGCGACAGCTTTACAAAAAGATATGTGCACGGCTAACCAATGATCAAAAGGCAAATAATTTAGTTACTCTTCTCTATGTTAGTTATACAGAAGGTTGTTCGCTTTATATCCGACCATTTTTAACGGATATTCACTTTAAGAGATACCGTGCCGCCCGCGCCACCAGCGATTATGTTCTATTGGACCCCGGCATTGTTGACTATCACATGGCACTGCAGTTCCCATTGCAGCAAGCTCCGGTGCAAGACAGGCATGGGAATTCTGTCCCATTTCTCCCTGTGCGCTTTCCATAGACCATCCAGGGTGCGCGGGTGGCGATGTTGAAGACGTCGTTTCAACAGTCCAAATGCGCAAAAATCCATTGGACTGGCATCTGGACTTTTCACAGGAATGTCTTCGAACTGAATGATAAGAATTCCTAATTCCCTGCCATTTACTGATAAAAATGTACTGATGTTCTGGCGGTATGACTCGAAACCTTGTCGATATGGATTATCACTTGGATCGTGTCCATTCCATACAATTATGGGATGTCTCTCCGATTTTTGGAGGTGTCAGAATGGATTTTTGGAAGTATCATGCATTTACCTTCACATTTTTAACCACCTTGCGTATCAGCAACTTACCCTCATGTCCGAATCCCGTAACAACCATAAAGCCACGAAGCAAACTCTTCCTGCATTGACGAACAAAGTTGCTGCTCTCCTTGACATCAATGTCACGATATGCGATCGCCATAATGTGATCACCACCAGTGAGACGGACATATAATTCATCCATTGTGACAACTTTCTTTCATTTGGAACCCGTCAGGTACTTTTCATACAGTTTTCTGTAGTTCGTTTTACGTTCGGTAATGTGACGCAGTAGCAGGTGGTGTTACACAGGCCTTCCACACACACTTCAAGCTGATGCACTTGGGATGCCAAGTGGAATCTGTAGCCCATATCACGTTGCGTCGGGAGATTTTCTTGGCACACAAATCAAGGGATCCCCATTAGCGCCACAAGAATCACTTTGCTTGCAGCCTTTCTCCTGATGGTTTTCGTGGGTGAATGTTTCGCAAGGGAAGCCTGTTGTGTATAACGGGCCACAATTGCTTTCGTAGTAGTCATCCCGAGTGTTAACCCATTCTCCCAACACTGTTTCACAATGCGTACGTACGAAAACTTCGCATGGAAAAGAACTAGTACGTAACCCTCCCAATACCGGTTGATTTTTGGCGCCATTTGATACCACTCACTACCAACACTTACGCACCTACAAGGTCAGACACAACATTGTTCCCGCCAGCAAACCCATACTTTCAGCATGATAAACCAGGTGGCAATACTGAATTGAAAATGATGGGATATACAGCGAAAAATCTTCTGTATACCATATATTGATGTTTATAAATTTGTTTGTATAAAGGTTTTAAACATAAACAAACAAACAAACAAAAAAACAACAACAACAACAACAACAAAAAAAACAAAAAAAAAAAAAAACGCAATATATGTCCTACTTTGGACAATTTCCATTACCAGGTGCGTGAAAACATTACTGCTTAGTGACTCGAAAGTCGGCCGAAATTCTTGGATCAGCAAATCGAGACTTCCATGTATCAAATTCACAAAAAAACTAATACTGAGAACAACTTTTAGCATAAATTATCTTTTTTTTTTTTTTTTTTTTTTTTTTTTTTTTTTTTTTTTTTTTTTTTTTTACTAAATTTGCTTTAACTCTACCTGTGCGAAGATGCTCTGCTCGTCCAGACAATTGTCTGCTGCAACTTCATTGGCCTTCTGCTTTCTTTTGAACTTAACAACCGCATTAAGTGAAACGTCCAATGTTTTCACTGGAAACTTTTGTCCAATATTCCAGATTAACATATGGCGATCCGCTGACACATATACAGAGCCTGTAGATGGTTTGGTTTTCAGTTCGTAGATGCTGCCAAGACTGTGGAAGGGAATGTGAGCTTCTAACTGTTGAAAAGCATTCTTCATCGTGTTCTCTAACTGTAACTGAAGTAATAATGTTGCTGTATTGCCTTTAACCTGAAAGATAAAGGGAAAACAACTGTAACACTTGAATTAGAATTGAATTGAACTGAATTAGAATTGAATTTAATTAGAATTCAACAATTGAACACTTGAACTATAACACAAACTAAGAACATGTTTGATTTCATAGGTCTATTCATGGTTACGTTATAATCAGTTCATTGTCTCCATAAGTATCTGATCTCGTGATTCAAACCATAACAATAGTACAGCAAATGGTATACATTTCTAAAGAACACTTAACTATCCCCTTAGATTCACTGCACGGAATTTACATCAAAATTTCGATGTCCAGGATTTGCCTGTCTACCTTCGATGAAAAATATAATTCATATGCTTTTCTAACAACAAGTGTTCTCGTGAGCTTCGGTTTTGGAGTTATCCATCCACACATTTACCAGAAGTCACAATCATTCTCACTCTATCTAGGTATTTTCAGAAATGTAGCACTGTATTTTCACTACACGAAACACCATTTGCAAATTAGCTATTCATAATGAAATATCCACACTGTCTATCTGCTAGAGCACAGTACTTCAACAATGAAATGAAGCTCACCATACAAATAAACAAAAAATTAACCATGTAATGTCAATGCCTAATTGTTTCAGCTCATCCGGTGCTGCAAAGTGCAGGTAGACAAATTTCCTTCCGGCGGTGGTAATTTTTCCCTTCTTTCCCACAGAAGTTTCTGAACCTTTCGCCTGTGACGAAGAGCAGGGGATAATTTATTTTATATTCATGAACGTTTGTGTTTAAGAAATTGAAGTGCATGAATAATTATGACTAACATTATTATAATCAGGATTTAAAAAAAAAAAGTTTTCCAAAATTAGTTTCAGAAAATTAAAAATTCCAATTACATTTTTCCTTTTTTTTTTTTTTTTTTTCGAAAATTGAGACCTGATACGGGAAAACGAGTATAATTTTCGAATTCAGAAGAATAAAGCTTTCAGAATCACCTACTATATTTCAGGAAAGAAATTCAATTTTGCACAGTGAGCTGATGCAGGGCGTTATGAAGACCCTAGCCTGAAACTCAAATCAAATATTATAGTATACTAAGTTAGCATTGTATACTACACTACAAAAATATCCCAGTTGCCTATTAGACAGGATACAAATATAAGAGGAGTAAAGAGAATTATAAATATAAATAATATTGGATTACCAGAGCTATATGTATACTACATAAGTATACAAGATATTACACAGATATGTAAATACCTTACTGTAGGGAGGTTTACAGAATTTGAATCACATCTTTTTTAATCAATGGTACAGTAATTATGACAATAAAAATACGTGAACTCTACTTATATCAGAGGAAAACCTCCCTGACATGGCGCATCTACCATCAAGCAATATGGAAGGCAAACTCCTGTGTTTACTCTATTACTCTGTTTATCAGAAAATATTCCATTTTTCAACTAACTTATAGTTAATAAATACACTAGGCATACTGCATATTTATGTAGTGGCTACGAATTATCAAAATATTGCATATAGTTATAAATGTACCACTAAAATGTTATCCTAAACAGGCCGCAGGAAATACGAATAAATTTTTAAGATACACCACTGCATCAAATATACTAACGCCACGGATAATTCATTACTCGTGTAATACGTGGTGGAAATTCGGTGATGGAGAAAATTATTTAAGAAGTTTTGGAATAGAATTTAGCAAGTATGTGTTCTATGGAGATCTTGAGATTATATCCCTTACTACAATTTCTCACGTGACACCAAACATCCATAACTTTCAAATTCTATTATCTTCTTAAATTTGGCAATCCACTGAGATGACTCCACCGTGTTACGGAGAAAATAACGATGATAGACATTGAAGGAAAACGGATAAGATTGGCTGGATTTTGGTTTTGAGTACTCAGGTCACTGAAACAGGACCTACTGTCTAAAGTGGGATGTGAATTAGAACTTAGGTTTCTAGCCGAACCAACTTCTTCACCAGGACTACACACGCAGAAAATAAACATGAGAAAAATCTAAGAAGTGAAGGAAAGATATCAACAGTGATATAAGAATCTAGATATATGTAGACTTGGTGAAAGACAGATCAGCTCGAAAGAAATCATTAAAAAGAATCAATAAATCAAGAAATAAGAATCAAACAAGTTGCATACAACAGAAGGAAGCTTCGTTTCATGTTGGAATTTCACAAGCAATAAGGTACAAATACAGACAGTCCTCGACTTGTAAATAGATCGTGCCAGGGCTCTTCGCGTAAATCGAAATATACGTAAGTCGAATTTTTACCATAACCTAAGGTTTGTCGCAAACATACATTTAAAAATACGAAAAAGCTCTGTTTAATAGTACTGCAATGCAAGATCTCAATTACGTAATATGTTTTATAAATACCCTTTCTATAAGACAATCGTACATTACGGTACTTCTGCCACACATGCGCGCAGGCCGCAGACTGAACAACGATGTAGACGCAATGTACCCCAGCGTGTTTCGTACAGCTTATGTCAAGTGCGGCATTGCCAAACTAGCACATGCCTCACTTACACAACTCTCAAAATAGAATTTACAAATTTAACACTATTTCTTACTTCAGATGTAAATGCCGTTCGAATATGTACTTATATCGGAAATTTCTTACGTAAGTATAAATTTACGTACATCGACTTTACATAACTCGAGAACTGTCTGTATAAGTAAATGATAGTATAATAAAATAATAAAATAGGACTTAATTGAAGTAGTCCAACACAAAATGCACACACTGTTTTGGTTCTCCATCATGCTTATATGGGGGAAATTTTGGAACGAACTTTTGACCCAAAATGCTAAGCAAAACTCCTTAAACATACATATTAAATACTTATTACAGCACTGGCGGCCGTCTATTACATAAATAATAAAATAAATCCCGACATAAACACTTGTAATAACATATAACTTAGTACGTACCCTCATTTTAAATGCTCCATGTATTGGTGGTTGTATAGGTTGTGGTACTGTATAATGGCACAAAGTTATCAGCGATGCGGATGGATGGAATCTTATTCTTGTAATCTCGCCTCCAGTATTTGTTCTGCTGGTTTCCACACTTTGAACTGAAGGATCAAAACATAAACCACTCAATGGTTTCATACTTATATTTTGTTCAGGTCCCGTGTAACCAAATGCAAGAGTTAGTTCCGGAGCTGTACCTTCAATTTCAGCCCTACAACTAATAGTCCCATAAACATCCACAATGGCGGGAGCACTTACTTGATCATTCTGTGGGGGAAAACAAATATATAAATATTTAATGTGTATAATATGGGAGCAGTTCATATATGAATTTTGCAGTCATAAATTCTTCCGCTACTGAATTGAAACAACACATTCAACACTGACTTAAGAATTACATAAAATCTTTGCTTAAGTTTTGACTTCTAAGTTATTTAATACACTGTAACAGCCCGTAGCTTGCTGTTATAATTCATCTCCTGAAGTTTCTACTTCCCGTGAGAAGTTTAACTTTGTTGCTTGAATTTTGTTTTCATTTTGCATGCTGTTCTACAATTAATTTCATATGTTTCAAGTTATGGAACTGATTGCTTCACATTAATTAAACAACTTAAATATATTAAACACGAGTATGAATGGCTGATGCCAAAAAATTATGCATTCTTTCTAATGTTTTCTTCTTCTGTAAGGCTGCACCAGAATTGTACAATATATAAATTAGGTTTCTACATTTGTTTACAATCTTACAAACGCTTTTAATTATTAATTTGAATAATAACATACGATCATATATCAAGACGAATAAGTATTACAGCCGGAACAGTTTTAATATTTACAGGTAAATGCAGAATAAGCAATGAAAGATGTTTTATAAAAGTAGTTTGATATACGATATAATGGCAGAGTAAATTACACTCTGTCCTTCCTCCGAGTAAATCTATCAACCATCAGGCACTCCCCTTCGGAACAGAAACGAAAAAAATTAAGGAAGGATGAAACAAAAAGAAACGAGAAAAACAAGAATCAGCTTTAAAAATATAAAGCCACAGCAAGAGTTTGGTTACTTTTTCTTATGAGGAGCTTTGTGTGGAGAAAACAGGGGGAGGTACGGAGTATTCCGAATTCCATCTAGCTCCATGCTAAACCTATGGACTACAAATGACGATCGATAAACCAGTTCGATCAGATAGACTCTAAAAAATGCCCACAATGATCACTAATATGAAACTGGCAACATACATTTCAGTTACACTTGTTAAAGAAATTTTCAATTTCGCGGCAACACTAATCTATTTTATAGAATGTCGTTACTGCCGAAAGAGATCTCGTGGCTACCTTTGACGGCACTGAACGAAGATGAGAAAAAGAAGACAAGAAGAACCGAGTTCGAATGAACTCAGAAGATTATATCTTTTACAATATTTTTTTTATATTCTTTTACTCGAGATTTCTTCATAGTTTGTTATTAAAATACTTACTAACATATCCTCATTTTATTGTCCTAACAAACTAATATGGGTATGTTGCCAGTAAAATAGTTTAGATTGATCGAGCCTCTGGTGTGCAACCATAGTATTTTATGTCATGCCCCCCTCCTCTCCCCTAAAAGAAATCCTAGCTAAACGAACCAATATACGTATGTTTCCAGTAAAATAGTTTAGAATAATCGAGCCCCTTGTGTGATAAACACAGTATTTCATTACGGATCCACCCCCCCCCATTACGAAATCCTGGCTACGTGCCTGCAACCATTATTAATAATAGTTGCTAATGTATCTAAGAAAAGTAAACCTAAATTTGTAGATTGTATTATGATATCAAAAATGATAAAACGAAGGAGTATAACGTGCGCCGAAATCTGGTACGCGTAATGCGATCTGACTGTAACTTGATTTGCTTCGGAAGTAATCTTGAAGAGATATTGGCACAAAATGATTACAGCTGTATAGTACATAATGGTATTCGAAATCCTATTGTCATGACAAAATATATATGAATATAGTAAATAATATAGTTAATAGTTAATATAATATATAGTAGGAAATATAGTTAATGCAACGATGTAATGAGTGGGCCACAAGCCTTGTGTTTGATATGTAATACACCGTAGTGATAATGTTATTGAAGTATACGGCATTTTATAATTATTATGGTTCAAATTGAGCAGTAAAGTTGCCCAAACATTAGCAACAGCTCAGGAATTATTATGTGCAACAATTAATTCTGGTGAAGCAGCTGATACGATATCTGGCTCGTAGTGCTAATCACGAATGTTAACGTATCATACACTTGTATTAATACTCTGGCACTGTTACTCCTATGTACAATTTTCTCATTTAACTTTGGTTTCGATAGTCTGATTACGTCAAATATTGTTAAACAAGCTTTTATTTCATGAAAACATAAATTGTCTTTAATATTTGAATTGTTTGGTGTAATTTGTTGATTATACGTATAACTGAAAATCCGTTTATACGAGGATCATCTCTCTTTCGTGTGGATTTTCGTATCTACAGGGGAGAAGTGTCACTACGATCCAGACACGACACGAAACTCCACGTCTTAAGGGCACGTTGACAATGTCACATGCGCAGGACGGAGGATGTCGATGACACTTTATATTCTTTACTTTGTTTTTATTTTTATATTTAACTATTCGAAAAAAAAAAAAAAAAAACTTTTGAAAAAGATTGCGATGTGGAACACTGAAAATGTTGTCAAGACAAAAGATTTGTTATCCGATACACAAGATGTGAATGACTATGTTTTTGGTAATAGAAATTATCCTCTGTTCGGAATAACTTTCAAAGCTTGATTAGACAGTTCAGCTTCAACTTGATAGAAAAATTCATTATCCAAGAGAGGAGAGTAAAGGGATATTGGAACTTATAAATAGACGCAAGAGTTTAACAATTATACAGAACTTTCATAGCTGGACTTTCCTGAAAAGAATATCTTCTATTAATACTATTATTATTTATCATTTAGTAAACTCAATGAAGAGAAAGATTTGATGAGAATGCATGCGAATATTAATTATATAGAAAATCTAGGTAAGGCATGCAAACTTAAGCACACAAATCAATGAAAGTTATATATATGCTTTTACTTTCAAACGAAATTCCGTATATATTAACAAAGAAGGAATTCGTGCAACAAGTAATAATATTGTATCACCACCTACAGCAAAGAGTTGACTCTCAGGATTTTATTACAGAGTTCTTTATGTTACTTAGCTTTCTTGAAATAGACTGTTCTTTCCAAGCTTTCTTATTAAACCTGATACCATCGCAAGTCAAGCTCACAATTCCAAATTCTGCTCTTTCAATTGAACTTCAATTTGCAACAGAATCTTCGCTAAAATTATTACTTCAGTAGCATTATTGAATAGCTATGTGACAACAGGTTGGATCAAATCATGGTTTCATTATGACTTTCCTCCCGTATGTATAAACCCACAGAAACGACATTTCTTCAATTGAATTGACTACTTCTTGTAATTTCACTTCATCACATACAAGTACGCAGCTCCAGTCATTTTCATAATCTCCTTTTACGTCTTTTCAAATTGCCTGAATGTCATTTGCATTTGCATCAAGTCGTAGTTGCATTTAAGACAGCAAGACACAATTTTCTTACGAGAGATCTACGGTAATGACATAAATTCATATTTAAGCTAGTGTTTATACTTTTTCTTTCATACATTAACAACAATGAGCATTCAAAAATTGAAAATTAAATCTTCCAAATTTAAATCCCACCCTATAGGCTAAAGAAGACAAATGATTAATGAAATTGAATGATGATGAAAGGAATTGATGGAGTGAAAATGTGGGAGGAAACGGAAGAACTCGGAGAAAACCCATTGACACGATGATGTCCACCACAATTTCATATGGCTTAGGATAGAATTAGGGACCCTTCGCAATAAACATTCAAGTATGAATTTTCATTCGTACCACATTCTACGTGAGCTGTATTATTCTTTTAATTATAGTGCAGGCTATCATATCAGTGTTTGGTAACTCGTGTCGTGATTCGCTGAGTTTCTCTTTAAATTCAAAATCTTTAACAAAAACACTTCACTTTATTATTATTATTATTACCACTACCTAGCCAGGAAGTATTTCGATCTTTTTAGTTCTTGCAAAGAAGAATTTCTTTCATAACTTTGTGTCCAGATGGTGTAGGAAGAAAAGCTAACTCCTTATCGCAGTCGATATCAGTTTCATGCTGTTCTAATTTATGACCTGTTCTTTAACAGTTTTCCTATTTTGTGGAGGAGAAACAAAACAACTAGTGGTGCTGATTCGTATATGGGCGATTCTCAGCGTTACGCACGGGACATTTGTACACAAAAACTGCTTTTTTAAACAAAAATATATTTTCAAATAAAATAAAAAAATATGTCAAAATTAGGGGGGAAATTATTAGTGCATAGTTAAATAAAAAGAAACACTCAAAACAATTGCAAATTTGAGTTATAAGTCAAACTTAAGCCTTACGCACGGAACTCAGACAAAAAGCTCATCTGACAACCTCAATTTCATTGGACATTCTCTGCGATTTATGGCAGCATTTTCATTTTATATGCCATCACTTATGTTCTACATTCATTCTCCTTACTGTGCATTATATTTTTAAATTGGAAAATAGAATCTAATTAGCTTCACATTATGTTTTCTTTTTCGATTCACCGTTACGCACGGGACAGAAAAGTAACCATGCAATTGTCTGGTTGTTATAAGACTGTTATTATGCAATATCCTTACTAAAGAGATTGATATTTTAAGATTAGCATTTGGACATTAACAAGCATAAAAAAATTACATCCATAATTTAATTTAAATGAATTAAATTACATTCCAAAGTATCAAAGTCGAACTTTGCTAGGCAACTTGCTTAGTGTTATTACCATGTCTTTTGGAGTATTTGTTTGAGCTGATTGGTGGCGTTCAAACTACATAATGTTGTACAAATATTGAGCTGCTCGATCCTCTGTGCTACCTACCAAACGTTGAGTCGTTTGAACGCTGCCATTGTCATGTGAAATGCGGGAAAGGGTATTGAAGGGAAACAGTTGGTTTTTGGTTATTTGGTATGATTGATTGGTACTTAACAGCGAAGATTTGCTTTAGTGTGAGTTTTTTTAAATAAGTAATATGGATTCACAGACAAGTAACTGTTCCAAGTAATATTGTCAGTGATGAACTGAATCAATCAACAAAAGCAATGAGCGGCGCTGAAAGGGCTAGAAAATGTAGACTTAAACGTAGGAACAAGGTGAGACTGAAAAATAAAGCGAGGATGCAACGTTATAGGCAAGTTAAAAGATTAACTCTTTTCCTCTCACGTTCCTTTTGCGAAACTCATTCCGCATTGTTTCGTTGTTGGCCATTTAGAAGAGGAAAGCACTCTAAAATGTAAAGAAGAACAAGGTAATTCAAGTTAGATTGGTTCAAAGAAAACGAAAAGAGTGCCAGTGTCAGAATGATATATTCATCAAGTGATGTGAGCGACATTCAGAATACAACTTTGAAGACGATGTTCATAATGATATTCCAACCCTCCAACTGTCGAGCTCAGAATGGACAATATTAGAGCAGGTGTATTTCTTCTAGTGAAATTTGATTGTGGTTCTTCCAAAAATAGGATTAAATATCGGTGTGTGTCTGAAAGTGATGTAGATGGGGACATTAGAGTAACAAATCTGAAATGCATTGACAACAGTTGTACAAAGTTTTGTTTTGATGAAAAGAACAGATATTATGTCTCATTTGATCAAGTTTTAATTATACTTCCAGAATTTAATTTGCTGATAAAGGGTGAAAGAATGTACTATAAATTTCCAGAACCAATAGACGTTTTTGAAAGGAACTAAAGAGTTTTGAGGCTAATCTATTTGTCCCCTAAAAGACGGTCAAACCAACGTAGATACTTACCTTTCTAATGACAAGAAAAAAGTGTGATTTATCATAATAACTACTTTCTAAGCCTCGTGGTGAATGATTCTATGTAACTTAACGTAGACAGTTTTGATAGTTTAGTTATGCTTGGGATGTTTATGTCACCAAATTCATGTTTTTTTTTTGGGTTAATATAAAAGTTTATTCTTAATTGTTTAACCTCAATAACAATAAACACGCGTTGAAATCTTAATAACTTGATTTTATTCACTTTCTTGCATAAATCTGTAAATCTGTAAATGTTCCGTGCGTAACGTTACGCACGGGACAACATTTCTATACTTCTTAAAATAAATAAGGAGGATAATAAACAAATTTAATAAGTACCACTAACATGCTAATAATAATTTTACTTTGGGGCAAAAGTTTCAATACTTTATCTTCTGCAATTACAAAGGAAACACGAAAAATACATGTTTTCCGTTACGCACGGGACAACAAAACATGACATGAGAAAACTACAATTTTTGCCTACCAGAATCAAACATTAATTAAAACAAAATTGTCAAATTCTGGCCAAAGGTCCACTTCATATTTTTTTCTAATGTTCATAAA
The DNA here is from genome assembly GCF_964235325.1 of Thermobia domestica. NCBI lineage: Eukaryota > Metazoa > Arthropoda > Insecta > Zygentoma > Lepismatidae > Thermobia > Thermobia domestica. Next base: position 87,912,706 of record NC_137463.1, read on the forward strand.
ATTACAGATTTAGAATTTAGTTTGAAAATTATTTGAAAATTGGGATATATGAACAGCATTGAGCATGATGTAGAACAGATAAAGTTTATGTGGTCAAAATCTTGAAAATATATTTTACGGAAAGATTTTAAATGTCTCAGTATATAGTTACACTATTTCTTAATAGGAAAACATAAACATCATAGTTTCAAATTAATTTTGAAAATTTACTGACAATAGACCACTTTTCAGAGAATCACCCATATACTACTAACACTATATATTTCCACTAATTATTCACATCAAAACTATTTAAACAACAAAAGCGTTAGAAACTTACGCTCACGTATACACAAAAAGAAAAAGAAGAGAAAGCGAAATAAATGTCACTATTTTTTCCCCTTTCGACTCTAGTACAAACAAGCTCAAAAACAATCTATACATCTATTTCTAACGACTCAGGTAGGCAACGCAGAATTACTAAGATTGGACCAAATGGCATCTTCAACACTTAGTTTAAATCGCCATACAAAAACTAAATGCATTGAGTTACCTGGGAGGATCTTACTACTTCTCTAATATTTATTGTCAGCTGCGATTTTCCTCTATGAGGGGAAGGATTCCATACAGGTTGCTATGATACGTATGAAAGAAAAGATACATATATATATATATTAAAACAAGAAGATACAAATGACATTAAATAACAACTTGTTTTACCTTTCAAAATTACTGATTAATATATCTTATAAACAACAAAGGTCATAACATTGAAGTTTGGTTATTTAACAACAAACAAACAACTTTCTTAAATATAACACTAATTAAAGTTAGCAGATGATTATACAGAAACAGATATATATATATCTTTCTTTCTGACCTCTTAACGTCTCCTCTGTTCTCGTATTTTCCTGTAATTTCCTCAGCTTTACTTCACTTTTTACTTAGTTTTTAATTTTGTCTGTGATTTTTCTCAGTTACAAAACAAATTAAATTATGTCTCAGAATCTATACAGCAGAGTTCAAAACAGTATGCGAATATATAAATACAGAGGATGATCCATTTCCATCCGAACAACTTGAAGATAGTGTTACGTGTCAAACCACGTTCCACAGAGCAATAAAACTTTACACATATGTGTATCAATATTTCAACTGTTGTGTAGCGAAGTGAACGTTGTTCTGGCTTCAAAAGAATGCCGATACATTGCCCGTCCTCTCTGTTTGAGCCAAAGGCCAATTCAACGCTAAGGGCTTTTGTATATATACGAGGTGTGATTGGAAAGTTTTAAGACTGGGCTTGTAATTTACAAATGGCAGTACTTACAGGATATTGTGATGGATCTCCTTCAAAGTAGTTCCATGCTGAATGAACACATCGATACCAACGCATGCAACGTGTTTCCACTTCTGGACGCATTCCTGAAAATTATTTTCCGTGATGGTGTGAAGCATTTTCTCCGTATTTGCTCGAATGTCCTCAATTGAGTCAAATCGCTTCCCTTTTAATGACAATTTTAATTTAGGAAAGAGGTAGAAGTTGGCCGGGGCCAAATCTGGGGAATACGGGGGTTGCGGAACCACAGGAATGTTGAATTTGACCAAAAATTCCTGGTTCGAGAACGCACAATGCAATGGTCCATTGTCGTGGTGGAGAATCCAATTCTTTTCTTTCCAGAGGGTAGGCCTTTTCCGCCGCACATTTTCGCGCAGATGCTGAAGAACGCTTTTGTAGTATTCCTGGTTGACTGTCTTCCCCCTAGGGGAAATTCATGATGCACGATACCCTTAGAATAATAATAATAAAAAAACACCAACATTGTCTTTACATTCAACCGACTTTGTCGCACTTCCTTTGCTCTTGGTGAATCTGGGCTCATCCACTGAGAATATTGGGCCTTTGTTTCTGAGTCATATCCATGAACCCATGATTCATCACCTGTTATTACCCTATTCAAGAAATATGAGTCAATTTCGGCTCGATTAAACAGTTCTTCTGACACTTCAAGTCTGTGTTGTTTCTGCTCGTGTGACAACACTTTTGGAATGAATTTCGCGGATACTTGACGCATGTTCAAATTATCAGTTAAAATTGACTGAACCGCATAGAAACTTAAATTCAGGTCTTCAGCCTCTCCCTAATTGTAAATCTACGGTTCGAGTGCAGTAAATCGCCAACTTTCGCAGTTTTTTCGTTAGTTTTTGATGTTGAATGCCGGCCAGACCGGGGGTCATCCTCTACTGACTCGCGGCCATCTTTGAATCTGTGAAACCAGATAAACACGTTTGACCGGCTCAGACATTTGTCTCCAAAATCTGTTTTTAAGAGTTCGTAAAAACGAGATTTCCCAGTTTTAAAACAAAATTTCACACAAACACGTTGTTCCAATTTTTCATCCATTTTGCGCACTTAAAAATCCGCCAAGACACACACACACGCCCGCACTCAACTGTTTGCTACGCCGTACTGAATAAAGATATCTTGGTGCATGTTTCAACATGTCTCAAGGACAAGGGCGCCGATCCTGGGAAGGAGGGAGCGAGTGGTACCGGGCCCCACAAAGCTCATGTGGGCCCCTTATTGTATTTATGAGTATACAATATTTGGCATAATTTGAGTGCAATTTGTCTTAGGCACCCTTGCTCAAGGACACACCAAGCCACCGCTTCCATGCTAACGGGCGATTATATCTACTCCTCCTGAGTAGTGCTACCAACTGTCTTAAAACTTTCCAATCACACCACGTAATGAAATCCCGTCCTGCGATTATTGCGGCTAGGCTAAAGGAGACGGTGATGATGAGAAATTAATGGAATGGTGGAATGAAGAAAGTGCGAGGAAAGGAGAACCCCGAGAAAACCCAAGCACATGGTGTTTGTCCACAACAAAGTTCACTTGGCGCGAGCTAGGATCGAACCAAGGACCCCATGCACCATAGGTGAACGCTCTATCACTAAGACACTGCGGCTTCTTATAGTGGATAGAATGACGCCGACCAGTGGCGGCGATTGGATGTTAAAAGTGGGGGGGGGGCAAGATATGATCTGAATATTTGTATATCAATGTTAGTTTTCCTGGTTGTTTCTAACACTGTTTGACGAAAGGTTGTATAACTAATAGGATACTATCTTTTTCAGTTAAAATACCGTATATCGTGTTTCATATTTAATTAAGTAAATTGACAAGAGCAACGCACATTAGGACTAACCCTTGATTCCTTACTCATGAATATCATAAAATTCTGTCTGGAGAATTGTGTGATCAGATTATTTAATAACATATTTGCAAAACAAATAAGTAGAAAGATAATATTAATCATACTAATGAATAATGGGGCTTGTTTTGTAGAAGTTATATTGAAACTGGGGATTAATAAACAACTTACATTTTAATTCCACACTTGCCATTAAATGTATGTCATTACTTTTAGAAAATTAATGACAGTAAATACTACAAGCATATGCTACGACGCAATTGTAATATTAATTCATTTGAATTGCAGTTAAAACGCAATTCCTGTAGCTGTCTTAACTCCACGGGAAGACAAATAACCAATACCCACTTACGCAACGACAATTATATGGTACCATTTTTTTCTATAAACCAGTAATATATGCAAAATCTTTACATTTCCAAATTAAACTATATACATTAACAATTTTAAATTATGGCTTTTTAAAGGTAAATTATTGAATTTAAGTCAATCAGCTACAGCATCATCCCTATTTATCCTAGGATCATGGTCGGTACCTCATTCTCTTCAGAATAGAACAACCTTTCAAACGGTTCCATTTACGTTTTCCTGTCATGTCCCTAAGGCGGGAAATTTTGAGGGAAATATGGATTTTTTCTGATTTTTCACAAACTTTGATCTCCTCTGGACCCCCTATGTTAACGCACAGATCTCAAAATCAACTGAAAAATTTGAAGGGGCGTACTAAATGTGTATAAAAAATTTCAAGCTTCTATCTTGAAAACTAAGTGCGGGAAAATGTTTACCAATGAGCTAAGAACATACACACAATGCCCCAGATGACCCAGATGTAATATAAAATTTTCCTTCAGAATAGAACATACTTTCAAACGGTACCACTCACATGTCTCCATCATGTATCTGAGGAGGGAAAATCGCGAAAAAAGGGATCTTTGTTAAAAAGATAACTTTTTTTTTTACTTTTTTGCCCCTCTGGACCCCCTGTTTTACCCCAGAAATCTGAAAAGAATGTGGAAAATATTAAGGGGTGCACTGAATGTGTGTGCAAAATTTCAATCTTCTAGGTGCAAAAGTAAGCCCTGCAAAAAGTAATAAAAAAATCATAAAAAATATTTTTTAAGTTATGACGTCATCACACTACATCTCGACGCAGAAGAAAGCTCAAGATTTGTAACGTCAAAAAATAATCAAAATCAATGCTGCTTATTACCAAGAACATATCCTATCCCCAGTTTATACAAATGAAATATCAGGATGTATAAGGGGAATGGGGTCCGATACTCGTTTGTTCCAGTGCGAGAAGATCGACTAATAATAATAATATTGGGATTCGAACCTTGGACCTCTCAAAGTCTTCTTTATAACATCATTCGAATGCACAAATTAGTAAATAGACGTAAGAAACTGGCAATAAACAAGTATCTTCACTCCTCCACGGTCCTAAGATTCGGGCGTTATATGTATCACAGGCCTAACTAGAGACATTTGCCGTTTACCCACCTTCGCTGCTGCGTCAGCTTCAAGGTATACCAGTTAATACCTGTAAAAGAATACAAGTGGGGCAGCAATACATGATTTACGCCAGATGGATAGTGGGAGGCGAAAGTAATGTTTGTCCTTCACTGCTTATAAATACCTTACCTGTTTGGTTCTAATCTAAGCCATGTATACTATAAGAAAGTAATATTCTCCATTAACTGAGAAAGACAATATAAATCACACACTTTGACATTATGAAAAACTGCTTTCACTGCATATTGAAAAAGAAAATATTTTGCATAATATTCATCTTTAACCTTTAATTTCACTGGAAATAAAACATTTACAAGCGTATGACAACACAAAACACAATACTTCACTTAAACGAAAAGATGGCCCAATCACTGCGATATGTGCACCGAAACGTAAGCGAATTAATACGCGAAATTATCGACCGAACGCAGTTTACTGCCGGCACTTCACTTCATCACTATATGAAGATAAGTTTATTTGATGTTTTCATGGTACGGCTCACAGTGACACTCCTCTCTGCGTATGTTCATTCAAAAGTCGACCATAAATATGAGACGAATATGCATTCCTCACACAACAAAGTTATAAATGATTAATTTCGGTAGTTATGCCATTGTAAATATTGCGTGAAACTTATAAGGGAAGTTAAAGTCACTAAATTTATACTGAATACTTCATTTTATCTGTTTATTAATATGATTGTTAGAGAGCTGGTGTTTTTGCGTTTGTCTTGCTTTGTAGGTGTTGACGCTCTCTCGCTGCTTTTTCGCGCGCACTGTTGCCAGTTCACAGCGCAAGAATACACTGACTAAACTAAAATATAGTTCGTAGAAAACATTAAGCTTTGACTTTATTCTATTGCTAATAATATATAATGAATGGTTCATAAGTTAATAAAAATCACATTAAAAACACTGATTGTTCGAATAAGTTGTACAATCGACGATTATTGATAGATTTTATATTGTCACGTAAAAATCTATCATCGTCATGAGGGCTCACTGCGTGGGCGGACAGCACGAGAGTAGCTAAATACCTCAACCATATATGGACTGGCGAGAGGAAGCAAGACTGTCTGGAAAAGTGAGGTACCTTTTGGGTGAGAAATTCCTAAGCATTGTTCTTCTTCAACTGTTGATTAGTCGCATTTCATTTCCAAGAATTGATGTTGGAATAATACGAGGGTTGGTTTAAAAATTCACGCCAATCCATACTGTTACATATGGGGGCCGACGGACTGTCCACTGAAGGTATTACAGAAGTGGGCAAGAACCCTGGAATCCAAACCTTCCTAACCACATTGCAACACAACAGCAATCACAGCACTCCATTAATCCATAGAGGGTTAATGTCATTTGTAGTTCGTTTTCACTGAAGAATAACAGTTTATAGCTTCACTCGAACGCACATGATCGCGAAATTCGAGGAATAACGAACGCGAGGGCCATTTACGATAACGCGAGGGCCATTTCGTAAATGTCTTTCAAGTCCTTTTATTTTTATTATTTGTTTATATTTTTCATTTATTTCAATTATTCCTTGAAATATAAACACAAAATAATTTCAATATTTGAATATAAATCAATAGTTATTTGTAATTCGAAATACTATTCAGCATTGTACTTCATAATGTTTTCAAAATTCAAACCAAGTTACACAAACATATTAATATATTCAATACAATAATATATTCAATAAAGCATATTGGTAAGGTATTGTATTCAATGCCATACTTAACAATGCACAATGACACAAACTAAATGTATACCAATAAGTTTAAATAGTAAAATTGATTTAATATTCTGCAATAATGCTTCTTAATTTCTAAAATAAAACACATAATATCACTCAAGAATAGCATATATCACTAAGTAATTCCACTTATCATGATTTTATTTTTCATAAAGATAAAATATTCCTTACGGCTAAATGCATAAAAATTTACTATATTTGAAACACCAATATTATTCATAAAATTCAAAAGTGTATGTTCATTGACATGCTAACACAAGACATTTATCAAGATTATTCGAAATAATTCAACACAACTAAAACATATGATATAGTGCAAACAAATTCATATTTTATTAAAATTACATATTAAAAACACATGTGTAAATATAACACTAAAAATATTTCATTTACTTAAAATGAAAGACTAGGCATATGTGAGCTCGTCACGCTCAAAGTATATAAAAATATACTGCCTGCATAACATTGGCAAGACCCTACCCCAATTATTTATTAATAGGTTTCCATCCCCGAAGCAAAGTGAAAAGATAGAACGTTTGGTTAAAATTCAAAAATAATACAGAGGGGACTAATAAGAAAATTGCCTACTCCGGGCATTACATAATATGAATAACCCAAAATATTGGAGGAACCTTTGCTTCAATGTCTTCAAGTACTACTTGAAATATTTTCGTATTCAACGAAAAGATTAGTACACAGTGAATGCAACAATAGTTGCTAACAATTATCATGTAAGTATTCGTTTTACTAATCTCACATTTGCATTTGAACATTGATTCCGTGATTTTTTTTTTTTTTTTTTGAATTCTCCCGCTTGTGACTCAGTGGTTCACCACGTAGGCGTGTTTAGTTGGAAAACAAGGCTGCGGTAGCCCACCACATCAGTAGGAGTCAGTCATTCTAAGTTGATCACTGTGATCTTACCAGAATGCTAATTAAACAAAACGAGAGGATTAATAAAATTTGTCAATGCAAACTCTAAGTTATGTACGTTACACCATGATGATTCAGTGAGATATTTTAAATATGAATCTAATTCTAAAATTTCATCAAGAATTTTACCAATTCTATTGGAGTTAATTTTGGAATCACATTGGTTTGAAAGATTTACCTTTACCGCATTGATAGAATCATAGGTTACTTCTTCAATACAACTATTCAACTCTGAGCTTTTACTCTGTTCTTTTAGGATTTCATCACTTTTGGTTCCACAGTGTTTAGTAGCTAAATTAAGCCAAATGCTCTTTGTTTCTTTAGTAGGTTTCCAAACTTTTAATCTGTCAACTGAATGTAATCCTAAACATTTACCAGTGAGTGGATCCGTTAACTCAAAAACCTTTTCTGAGACCTTTTTAGAACACAACAGGGGACCTTTGTACAGATAAAGAAATTTTGAAATTCTTTTGTCTATGGCTGAACTCAAATTCGTTTGCTTCAAGAAAACTAAGTCGTTTTCTTTTACCTTATATTTACTTTCTTGTTTCAGGTTATGCTTAACATTTCTTTTACGAATTATTTCAGTTCTTTTCAGATCTGCCATAACTAATTTGTTATCCCACAAAACATATTCATCTGTATCCTTTTCAGTAACCACAATACCAAAATGCTTAAATACTGATTCAGAGGGTTTTACATTCAAATGCAAACTGGCGGGGCTTACACCTAAGCTACTAGAAATTGAATAATTTAACAAAATTACAATTTGGGGAATGAATTTTTCCCAAGCAGTGTGATCTTCACTACAAAACAATTTAAATAAACGATTAGTCTCACGATGGATTCGTTCAACTGGGTTGGAAGAAGCGTGATATTGTGTTACGTAATGTATTTTGATTCCATATTCCGACATTTTTTCTTTGAATTTTCGAGAAATGAAACAGCTACCATTATCAACCAAAATAGCACTAGGAATACCTAAATGCAAAAAATATAATGATTCTAAACAACGTAATACACATTTGGTGGTAGCATTTCGCATAGGATACAAAGTGTAATATCTAGTGAAAACATCTAAAATTGACAATGCATATTTATAACCTGAGGAAGAAGAAACGTATGGTCCTAAAATATCGATTGAAACGAGTACACGAGGACCATTAACAGTAATACTTTCCATTGGTCTAGCCGGAGGTGATGTTTCTACTTTCGTTTCTTTACATACAATACAATCATTGATAAAATTACTGATATCTTTTCTCATAGATTTCCAGTAACAAATTTCATTTACAAAACCAAATGTTTTTTCAATTCCAAAGTGACCTCGTTGACAATGCATATGTTCTACGACAAAACGAACTAATGAAGGTGGAATACAAATTCTCCAAGAATTTGGGAAATGGAAATTTCTGTTCAAAAGTACACCATTTTCAAGTTTATAAAATTTTTCAAGATTTCGGTTTTTCACCTTAGAGTATGGGTCATTGGGATTTTGAAGAAATTTCATTATTGAATCATATTCTGTATGTTCACGTTGTTTTTCGATTAGTTCCTGTATGGTCATGTTTCCGAAAAATGACGGTAACACCGAGGTTATTCACCGTATGAGTTTCAGTTTTAGGAGCTAAAACTATACGTGACAAGGCGTCACTGGCTTTATTGTCAATTCCACGAATGTGGATGATTTCCAAATCAAAACTTTGTAATTCGAGACTCCAACGAGCTAAACGAGAATTCCAATTTCTGATCTTATGTAAGTACACTAAAGCGTTATGGTCAGTATACACTTTAACATGTTTACCATACAGTAAATGTCCCCATTTACGAATATAAATCACTATTGCTAACGCCTCTTGTTCAGTTGTAGTATACGCACGCTGCGCTTTGTTTAAAGTTTTACTACAGAAGCCAATAATGTTACGTTTACCATCAATTTCTTGAAAAAGTATGCCAGCCACAGCCACTTGTGAACTGTCGGTGATCAATGAAAAAAAAGAATCAAGTTTTGGGTGAGTGAGTAATACATCTTGAACCAAACTGTCTTTAAGGGACTGAAAACTATGTTCACATTCTGGAGTCCAAATCCATTTTTTCCCTTTCTGGATGAGTTCAAATAAAGGAACAGCTAGTTCAGCAAACTTGTGTACAAATTTAGAACACCATTCGAAAAGACCTAAAACTCGTTGCAATTGTTTTATATTGGTTGGACGAGGTAGTTGGCGAATAACTTCTACGTAAGAAGGATCTTTACAAATACCTTCAGGTGTTACGACAAAACCCAAAAAATTAAAACTAGTCTTGCAAAATGAAGATTTTGAAAGATTAATAGTCATGTTAGCTTCACTCAGCTTAGTAAACAACTGATCTAATAAGTGTAATTGTTCTTCAAAAGAAAAGGTTGGAATACTTAAATCGTCGATGTATGAAACAAGTTTATTATACAATGCATAACCTAGCACCTTCTGTAATGCATCTATGAGAGCAACAGAACCATTTATGTATCCAAATGGGATAACAGTAAATCTGTACATATGACCGTTCCAAGAGAAGGCAATGAAATCACGAGATTCCTCAGACACAGGAATTTGTGAATACGATGACACGAGGTCAATTGAACTTACAAACTTAGCACCCTGAAATTTCAACAATAAATCATCAATTCGGTTTACTTTCAATTGTTTTAATTTAACATGCTTATTCAGCTCAGTTAGGTCAACTACGACTCTAGGTTTAGTGGTATTTTTCTTAGGTACACAGAAAATTGGGTGGCTATGTATCGACACTGCTGGTTCAATGACACCTACTCTTAACCATTCATCAATTTGCTTATCAATGCTGTCTTTAAAATGGTAGGGTAAAGTATATTGCCGTTTTACTATGGGGTTAGTAGTGTCAACGTCTATGGAATATTCATATAAATTACACCTGCCTGGATAATCTGTGAATATATCACGGTGTTTTACCAACAAATCAAATAATTGCTGTTTTTCCTCATTACTTAAATGATCACATTCATGTACCTTTTCCCTAATTTCGTTTATTGTTGCTACAGCACACACATTTTCAAAAATAACATTATCATTTGATACCTTGTCCCCACAATTTTCCTGTTTACTTTGGATATTACCATGAGCATTTTGAATCTCATTATCAATCTCTGACATTTGTAAACCATAATACTCAAGTAAAAAATTTTCTTCTATTGCTTGATTTATGTTAAGATCTTTTACTCGAAAATCTTTCGACTCTTTTCTCAACTGTGAATACGCCTGATCTCGTTCATGTAAAACACGGATCCACTCTTGTTCTAATTTACCTTTTTGTGAAACCAAGTTATTAATTACAGGACATGCTGAAGATGTATAGTCATGACTGGGTTCGAACTCTGAACTTTCATCTGACAAGTTATTATTTTCTACAGAAATACCTAACTCAGTATCAACAGGTTTATTTATTCGATCAGCATAAGTCAAAATCTTTTTAGGTTGACAACAACTATTTTCTTTGCTATGAGATTTTTCAATGAGCATAGGAACAACAATAATTTCTTTTCCGTCAGAAAAATTAATTACGTTTTTCGAAAAATCTATCATCGCATGGGCGATTGTGAGGAAATTGCGACCTAACAAGCATTCTGTGTTTAATTCATCTACTACCAGAACTCTTATGTCGAACATCAAGTGTTCAATTTCCACACAAATATTTACTTCACCCTTAACCTGCTTTTTTCTTTTACCCGAATAATCTACCAAGAGAATATGTGGTGCAGGTTTTAATTGCGGATGTGAAATTACGGAAGAAATACGTTTCCATGCCTCAAAACTGATAAGGGATGCTGATGCCCCTGTATCGCACAATGCTTTCAACTGAGTATCTAATACTTTACAATAAATTTCTGCAGTGCGAGTGTTATTACCCTTACTTACATTTTCATCGATTTCTATTTCATCTTCAGAAATATCTAAGTCCCAATTAACAACATTATTAATGTTTTTACTCAACGTTACATATTCCACAGGAACAATTGGGGTGAGTGCATCTTCGTTACTAAAATCGTGACTATTACTAAAGTTCTCATAAGCTCTACCAGAAGCACTCTCTCGGCAGAGCGTTTCTAGTTTAACTGTGTTTGTCTAGTCTGATTACCTGATGATGTAGGAGGAGGGAAGGTACGAGGTTGATTAAAATTTGAAATAAAAGGTGGTTGGTTACCAGGATGAAAAGTTGAAAATGGTTGAGGCGTGTGCCCACCATTATCAGCGCGCCTAGTCTCAGTGTAATGTATAGCTTCTTGGCTGTCATACTGATTATCGTTTTCAAGGTTACGCTGAGAATGAATGTTCCTAGGTTTGTTCTTATTCTTAAAATGTTGATTTTTACCTTTGCTGTGGGGTTGCTTTTTCCCTTTGTTTTTGCTTTGATGTTGTGATTCTCTAAAATTATGTTCATTACTTTCATTTTCTTGGACATTAACCTGATTTACACGAATCTGTTTCTTAAGAAATCCACTATTTGTTCTAAAGTTGTCACTGTTTTTCGACAATGTTTCCAGATTTTGAACAACATTTAACATACTTTGTAAATCTAAGGATGGTAACAAAACCAATTGTTTCTGAAAATAATTAGGCAATAACAATTTAATTGTATTCAAAATAAAAGCTTCACTAACGTTTTCATTCAGTTCTCGAATCTTATGGTAGCGATCTGCTACAAATTGGTAAACTGTGCCGTCGACTTTAGGGTCATACCTTTTGGATTGCAATACTGACATTTTACCAGCTACAACTTGCGGAGATTCGAACTGTTGCTTGAAAGCACAAACAAAATCACTATATGATTTAAAGTCAGGTTTACGGGTAAGGAACCAAGATTTGGAAGATCCTTGCATCAAGAAATCTAAAATATCTAAATACTGCTCTTCAGGAATTTGCATTAATTTAACATTTTTCTCAAACAGTTCCAAGAAGTTTGAAGCTGTGATTTCACTTTCGTGTCCTAAGAACTTTTCAAACGATTCAATATCACTACGCTTAATGGGCCTAGCATTCGTAATCTGAACTGGTTTTCTATGATGAATGCGACTACGGTTTTTGCTTTTAGATTTTGGTTTACTATTAGCTTCATAACTTGTGTTAGTGCCGCTACTGCTACTACGACTAGAGGAACTTCGAGTTGATGGAGTGTTAGCTACACTACTGTATAGTGAATTAGTTACACTACGAGTGTTAGCAATGCTACTAGGTCTAGATTCTACATGCAAGTTCAGAATTTGTTTTTGCGTTAAGGTTAGTTGAGCTTGTAACATTTGCAGTTCTTGTTTGAGGTTACCAATTTCATTTTTAACCTCCAAAACAGTACTTTGGATTTGAACATACTGTTTTGATTCTTTTTCCCTATCATTTGTTAATTCTACTACACTGTTGTTACAACGATCTACAGTATTTTTGAGAAAAAGTAACGATTGATTAATCCGATCAACTTCCATGCCGCAATTGTTTACACTACTTTCATTTAGAGTTACCTTTTGCATGCACTGGACTACCTGTGCTTGGTGAGCTTGAATTTTACTTTCAATGTCTACCAATGAATTTCGATTGCTACGTATTTTCTCCTCGAGGTCTACGATTTTACACTCATACGTATTAGAAATCTGTTGAAAATCATGCTTCATTTGAGTTAGTGAACTACAACTTTGGGCTTCAACCTGCTGGATAACTAATGACAACTCATTCCGTGTCTCGATCAGCTGATTGTTCGTTTGAATTTTCATTTCATTAAAACGATCATTTACTTCTGCCTTAAAATCCCTAACTTCATGTTTCAAATTTTCAATTTCAACTTTAATTTCTACTTTAAAGGCATTGCACTCAGCTTCTACTCTCTGTATACCATTCGTAAGTTCCTGAGTTGAAAATTCATGTTTTTCACGTAACTCTGTAATTTCTGCTTTTACACTATTACCTTGTTTGACTAACTCATTATGATTATCTTTTATCACTTGGTTAGTATTGGCTAAATCTGCGGATAGCTTTTTTACTGCTTCAAGCAGTGTTTCCATTTCGTTAGGACTTGACATTGCAAAATATTATACTACAAAACACAACACAAAAATCACTGGGGTGGCATTGAATGCAAAACAGTGAAGTTCAAAAATTCGCTTTCTTCCCACTAAAGCATCTGTCTTTGTTCGGTGCGTCAGATATAAGGGGAATGGGGTCCGATACTCGTTTGTTCCAGTGCGAGAAGATCGACTAATAATAATAATATTGGGATTCGAACCTTGGACCTCTCAGTCTTCTTTATAATATCATTCGAATGCACAAATTAGTAAATAGACGTAAGAAACTGGCAATAAACAAGTATCTTCACTCCTCCACGGTCCTAAGATTCGGGCGTTATATGTATCACAGGCCTAACTAGAGACATTTGCCGTTTACCCACCTTCGCTGCTGCGTCAGCTTCAAGGTATACCAGTTAATACCTGTAAAAGAATACAAGTGGGGCAGCAATACATGATTTACGCCAGATGGATAGTGGGAGGCGAAAGTAATGTTTGTCCTTCACTGCTTATAAATACCTTACCTGTTTGGTTCTAATCTAAGCCATGTATACTATAAGAAAGTAATATTCTCCATTAACTGAGAAAGACAATATAAATCACACACTTTGACATTATGAAAAACTGCTTTCACTGCATATTGAAAAAGAAAATATTTTGCATAATATTCATCTTTAACCTTTAATTTCACTGGAAATAAAACATTTACAAGCGTATGACAACACAAAACACAATACTTCACTTAAACGAAAAGATGGCCCAATCACTGCGATATGTGCACCGAAACGTAAGCGAATTAATACGCGAAATTATCGACCGAACGCAGTTTACTGCCGGCACTTCACTTCATCACTATATGAAGATAAGTTTATTTGATGTTTTCATGGTACGGCTCACAGTGACATTCCTCTCTGCGTATGTTCATTCAAAAGTCGACCATAAATATGAGACGAATATGCATTCCTCACACAACAAAGTTATAAATGATTAATTTCGGTAGTTATGCCATTGTAAATATTGCGTGAAACTTATAAGGGAAGTTAAAGTCACTAAATTTATACTGAATACTTCATTTTATCTGTTTATTAATATGATTGTTAGAGAGCTGGTGTTTTTGCGTTTGTCTTGCTTTGTAGGTGTTGACGCTCTCTCGCTGCTTTTTCGCGCGCACTGTTGCCAGTTCACAGCGCAAGAATACACTGACTAAACTAAAATATAGTTCGTAGAAAACATTAAGCTTTGACTTTATTCTATTGCTAATAATATATAATGAATGGTTCATAAGTTAATAAAAATCACATTAAAAACACTGATTGTTCGAATAAGTTGTACAATCGACGATTATTGATAGATTTTATATTGTCACGTAAAAATCTATCATCGTCATGAGGGCTCACTGCGTGGGCGGACAGCACGAGAGTAGCTAAATACCTCAACCATATATGGACTGGCGAGAGGAAGCAAAACTGTCTGGAAAAGTGAGGTACCTTTTGGGTGAGAAATTCCTAAGCATTGTTCTTCTTCAACTGTTGATTAGTCGCATTTCATTTCCAAGAATTGATGTTGGAATAATACGAGGGTTGGTTTAAAAATTCACGCCAATCCATACTGTTACAGATGATATGGCAACGAAACCCATTGTGTGGAACTGTACCAGAACAAAGATTCAAGTCACAGGAACAAAATGGGCTCCCATACGAAAATGTTTCTCCTGTATATGCATTGTACAGGCTCTGAAACACCTGTATAATGTATGTTTGTGATTTTCGTGAAGTCTGCTTTTTACATGTTGCATGTAATGTACCCGTTAACTTAAAAAAAAAAAAGAAGGAAATCACCATCTCAAAATGCTGGTGAGTATTAAACTGGACGTACAGTTGCTGTACAGATTACTCATTACAGTGTATGTACAGCGCATGTACAGTCATGTCCAAAATGATTTTCGCGTGTCTATAAATATGTTGTTGTAGGAATATCGTAATTTGATAATGATTTTGCGTGATGCTTCTTACAATGTTAGTATGTGTATAATGGCAAAGACGTGCGTGTGGTACATTTCATTTCAAAAGTGCAGTAAATAAAAACAATATAACGAAAAAGAAACTTTATTGTCCATTTAGCAACATTTTGTTTTAATCATTTAATTTTCGTATTTATAATTCTTTTCCTATGAAATTTACTACAAATATACATTTTTCGATTATACACATAGTAACAGTATTAAAAGTACCCTGCAAAACCATTATCAAACTATATTCCCACAACAAGACAGTTGTAGATATGCGACAATCATTTTGGACATGACTGTACATGCTATGTTTTTCACTGTTAAATGTGAAGAACGTAAATGTAGTGTACAGGTTGCTAAAACTAGTACGGTACAGTGCATATCAGAGAGCACTGAACATATACGTAATCTGTTTAATGTAGAGTTTATGCTACAAAAAAAGAAAACATACACTGTAAGATAAATATCCGAGTACTGTGCATGTACGGTACATGTTGCATGTACAGTGAATGTATCGGTGATGGCAACAGTACATGTCTGTGGTTGAAACACATACAGATTACACGTAGCATGTGTGCTATATGTTTCAGGAATGAAATGTAGCAAAACATATGATGTAAGATAAATGTATGCGAGTACTATATATGTACGATACATGCGGCATGCACAGTACATGTATCGGTGATGGCTACAGTCATCGGCGTAAAGCTATCTTGAACATTGGTAGGGGATAATTCGCGGCTTATATTCTGGGGGAGATGAGACATGCTCAGAAATCATCACATTTCTCCCCAGTGTTGAATCCATGGGTGCCCCGGTGGTATTTTCACCCAGAGATAAACCCCCTCAAAGATACAGTACATAAGAAAATCACAAGTTATTAATACTGGGACGAGTTTCTTCGACATACCCCAACATGTAATTATTCCTCCCGGAGAAGTTCCTGAATTCAACATTGCTTCTCGCTAGTGTTGTAAAGTTTCCGGAAATTTTGAACCTGTTGGTAAAAAACCGTTTTTTCCGGTTTCTTCCCGGAAAAATTGGGAAAATTACAAAAATCTTTGAATTAGAATAATTTTACTAGTAATGGAACCGTTTTTTTTCCGAACGCGTGAAAAATGTAAGTTGAGAAATTTTAGTACTGCGAATATTTGAAAACGAAGCATTCGAAAATAAAACTGTTGTAATTATTCTTGAAAATTAATAGTCTTCACTCATTTCCTTTATGTGCTTTATAGTCGTTTATTCGTGGTTGTGCATTAATTACAGAACTTTTACAGTTGTATACACATCTACCATTATGAAGCGTTTCTGTTACAACAAATAGGGCTCTTGAATGAAACTGACTTTTTAATTTGCTCCTTGATGTGGTGAAATTTTGTTATTTTTAACCAAATTACTTCTTAAAAGAGAGAGCAGTAGGCAAATTTCACTAATATTCATGCATTAAAACATATAATTACTATTATTTAATATTCTAATATAGGCTTTTATATAAACTTTATGTACAAAATCTTGTATGTAAACAAATACATGTTTTGTACTTGTGCGACAAATTATCTATATATAGGGTGGCCCAAAAGTAGGTAGGTATACACCTCTGCATTGATCAGGTATAACATTCTAGTTTATGGGTTTATTTGCTTCTGCTCTTCCGAGCTTAAGATGTAAGTAAAAACACATTAGGAACAAATAATAAAGAAACTAAGTCTACTTGATGGACAACAATAAGAAATGATATAAAATGCAATGAGCTGATCAGTACGTTACTGTGTATTTACTTTTGGGCTACCCTATATATACAAATGAAAGTAACTATATTTTGAACCACCACACAGATCTCCGAAAAATTTTCAACATAGATGAGGTTCGGGCCAGGGATGATTTTTATCATTTCACTTTGAAGGTGCAACTTGGAGGAAGGAAGGGGGGAGATATATATTGAAAATGATCGATATTAGTGTCGAATCTATAGTTTTCGGGGTTACTGAGATGAGTAGTGGCATTTCCGATACCGCTTAAATCCAAGTTCAACACTGCAACTTGGGGAAGGGGATATGTATATAATGATCAAAAATGACTGATATTAGTGTCGAATCCATAGATTTCGGGGTTGCTGAGATAAACATTTCCGATGCCGTTTAAATCCAAATTTAGCGCCATAACCTGAGGACGGGGAAGGGGGGAGATACATAAAAATGATCGAAAATGACCGATATTAGTGTCGAATTCATAGTTTTTGGGGTCACTGAGATGGACAGTAACACTTCCGATGCTGTTTAAATCCAAATTCAGTGCCGTAACTTCAGGGAGGGGGAAGGGTGTAATAACATGATCGATGTAAGTGTCGAATCCATAGTTTTCGGGGTTGCTAAGATGAACAGTGACATTTCCATTGCCGTTTAAGTCCAAATTTAGCACCGTAACTTGAGGGCTGGGGAGATAAATAAAATTATCAAAAATGACCGATATTAGTGTCAAATCCATAGTTTTTAGGGGTTACTGTGATGAACAATAACATTTCCGATGTCGTTTAAATCCAAATTCAGCGCCCCAATATGGGGCAGGGAGAAGGGGTAGATATATAAAAAAATGATTGAAAATGGCCGATATTAGTGTCGAATCCATAGTTTTCGGGGTCGCCGAGATGAACAGTGACACTTCCGATATCGTTTAAATCCAAATTCATCCCCCATCAGTACTCCTAAAGGGGGAGGGTGACATGTAAAGTAATTGAAAATGACCGATACTACTGTCGAATTCATATTTTTTGGGGTCCCTAAGTTCATTAATGACAGTTTTGGTGTCCATGTCCTAAATGAAACGTATTCTGCCCGTGCGAAGAACGGGTATTCTGCTATTCTTTAATAATAACGAACAGAAGTTTCACATGTTAAATTCTTTAATATATTTCTCGCTCTCAAATTTACGCACTTGTGCGGTGTATGTGTCTATGTGTAAATATCATCTCTCTTTTTGAGTTGTTCGAAAAATATCCAAATAATGAAGAGGGATTTTTACCTGAAATCAGAAAACTAAAATGTAAAATTTAAGTCTGTTGCTTTAAGTATTTTCTGCTAGCGAAATACATTGTATACATCTGCAGACACGTTACAGCAAATAAGATTAGCATCAGGCGAAGAAATAGTTTTTAAATTATATTTTCCGGTTTTTGCCAATATTTTCGAACAAAAGATTTTTTCTAATGGGTTTAAAATTTCCGAAAAGTTTACACAGCACAAGAAAGATACGTCTTTTCATAAAATATATATTTGATTTAAACATACGGGTATTAACTAAAATGATTCTGGGCTTGTTATTTTAACACTTCCCTACGGTTCATGTACATCGATTATCATGTGATGTACAGAGTGTTTCCATTACAAGATTGATTTTTTTTCTCTGTTTCACACCTGTTAAACACCTGTGAAGCACATGTTTTGCAATTCTGTACATACAATGTACATGTGGAAAACAGTGTTCCAATTCCAAAGCATTACAGATGCCTTTTTTTTTTTCCACCTGGGTTGGTCTTTTAGCGAAGCATGGCAGCTCCAAGATATTCCCGTTAAGATTCTAACATTAGATACTAGCCCCATGATTAATATGCTTTTGGATTTCTCCAAAGGGGCATTTCATCACGTCAGGTTCGCACGGTAAAGGACCTCTAAAAACCCTGCCAGCGGGAGTGGGACAATATAGCCCTAGTACAGCTGCAACGAAACCTGTAATGGTCCATACTGGTGGCTATCACATCGAGCATGATTGATGGTGGTGGGGTGAAATATTTTAATTAAGGAAAAATTTCGTTTGAATGGAAACGGATCAGCCTCTGTAAATCTCAAAGTTTTAATACAGAGTGTATTTAACGTGGTTTAAAATTACATCAAACTAATGCTCTTCCTCGCATTCAGTGATAAAAAATCTTGTAACCTTTACACTAAATCTTTCGTTTTGATTTTGTTCTTCACTTCCTTTTGCTCAAGATGTATTTAATATATTATACGTATATTTAAATGAAACATAATAGAATTTTTGACATGCATTCATAATTTTGATTGATGTAATTATAATCTATTACCTTGACTTTCCCTTTTCCTTGTCCATCTTTGGGATCGAGTAATTCTTTCATGAGAGAAGCATCACAGCAAACAGGACGCCCAAACGGAAGAGATGTTGCCACATACTGCATCAATTCATTCCTGCACGCAGAAGTCTAAAAGTAAATAACGAGATTTCATACTTAAAATAAGCCATTATATCACCAATATTTGCTGTTCTCTCTGCGGACCATTTGAGACATACACTTTTAGAAGAAACCAAAACATGAAATTATTCTCGAATCTTAAACCTTTTTTACAGAATAAGTCATTTTAAAATATTTGCTTCTAATAGGTATCAGTTCATCTGTGGGATTATAGAGGCTGTTCCACGTACGTATATGTTACTAAAATGTGCTTACCAAATAGTTACGAAAATCCATAATGCCAGGTGCTGCAGCGCTCGATGTATCTGTCTGGTTCCGAACGATGGTCTGGCAACGTAGTTTTCAGTGCAGAAGACTCCATTGGAGAACTACGAGGGAGATCTTGTTCCATTCCTCTTTCACAGCTTTCCAAACTTCACTCACAAGTGCCACACGCCTCTTCCCCCAAGTTTTTAAGTAGTCCAAATGCACAGAAATCCACTGAACTTGCGCCTGGAAACTTCACAGGTATTTCGCTGATAGAAATGGCCTGTACTCCAGTGGCCTCTTCATGTTCTTGTAGAATGCCAAATACGATCTTAATATGTGTGATGAAGATTTGTCATGGTGGACACAAACCATATTGATCTCATTTCCGTATGTTTCTGGTGCATCCTGCTCGTAAATAAGCTTCAGGCCTCCTAGTAGTTTTGCGAGTTGATTTTGGAGTTGTTATTCACCCTACGAATCTTCAGTTTGCCCTGATGACAGTAGCCGGCAACTGTTATGAACCCTTTCGGCAACTACCATGAGCCTCTTTGTATGCTCAGATCCATTTTGTGAAGCGCTTAGACTCTTTTTCCCTGTACATGATTACTCTTGTTACACAAAGAGTGAAAAAGTGCACGACTAGACCAGGACTAGAATCCAAGATCTTTGGCGTACCACGCCGATGCGTTGACCAGTTCGCTCACAGAACAGTCATACACGCTCTGTCTTGAAGTCAGTGCTCTTTACTTAGACCACACGGCTTGTACCACAAATATGTGTTGTGCTTGAACAATCAACTGTCAACATTCAGAATACCTCTAATGGTTGTATTATATTAACAAGTTGAGATAATTAACAATTTTTAACACATCAACCCATCTATATGCGCAAATTCAATGCTACACAAGCGTTAGAATGTTGACACTTGATTGTCCAAGCACAACACGTAGTTGTGGTACAAGTCATGTGGTCTGAGTAAAAGAGCACAAACTTCAAGAGTGAAAGAGTGTATAGCTGTTCTGGTAGCGGCCTGGGCAGCGTAGTGGTTAACGTATCAGAACAGTACGCCGATGACCCCGGGTTCGAGTCCCAGCCCAGCTGTTTACTTTTTCACTTTTTGTGTAACTGAAATCGCGCCTATAGAGGGGTTGAAGTGTTAAAACTCTGTTGTTTCTTCAATTCGTTAGTATGATTACTCCTAGTTTTTCGCAGTCGGAAAAGTACACCTTTTTTCATCCAATGTAGCGACGTACTGTCACTTTTAGTTTGCCAGATGCCACTCGTACAGTTTCTGAGCGTTACATTTGCATTCCCGTCGATGGGCATCGGTAAGGTGATAATGCTAACCTTGAACATCTTTCTAAGAACCTGTCATTGATGCAAGCTGCGACTGACAGTTCCCAGCGACATACTTAGACAATTTGCTATCTGTCTTTGGGTCGAGGATTCTCTTTCATGGTTATTCTGCACAGTTTCGTCTGTATGCTGGTGGTGGTTTCTGTACACGGCCGTATTATTATTCCCTTTGTTGGAAAACCGAATGCTGGGCTCACGGAATCCTTATGCTTGCTAATCACATTCTTGAATAAAGTCAAGCTAATGTCACAATCCTTGCTCTCACACTGATTTCTGATCATCAAAACACTAGATTTTGCATTGTAAAGGGATACAGCATAATATTCCCAAAATGAACTCAGTTTTGGCAGTATTTCCAGTCTTGCGAGAAAACATAAATACTTGCAAGGATTATATAACGTACTCCCCCGAAAGCGGCTCAGTTTAGGCAAGATTTTTGAACCATCCAGGAAACACACACATCCTCTGACAGCTCACACATTACACTAACGAATGCGCCTGACCAAGGTCGGACGAATTCATTCTACGCGTAGATGAGACGGTCCTTTTTCGTTCATGTATAAAGATTTGTGACGGCTCGACATGAAAATTGGTAACCCAAAATAGGCCCTCTCTTGCGTTCGAGAATTCCTGAATATTTGTTTACGACTGTCTGTCTGCGATAGTGCTGCCTGTTATGAAAAAGGAGCGAAAGTTGTTCAGAGAGAAATAAAAGGCGATTGGACAGTTCAAGCTTTACTTTTTTTTTTTATTATTATTATTATTACTAACCGATTTATTGTGTATTACCCTTTAGGTAAGACATATTAACACATTTCATTATTATTGTGATATCATGGTAGTACGGGAAAGACTATGTGGTTTTCAGGGCTGTGATTAACAACTTAAATTGCACCGAGATTCTAATCAATTAGGTTTGAGTTGGGCCGGTGACGAGGCATTGCCGGGCATTGGATGCTTAAGACGGCAGCGGGGTTACTGTCAACCTGAAAATTATATTTCAAAAATGGGAGGTAGCTAGTTATAATGTGAATTAGAACTGAAGTTTCGGTTGGCGGATGAAAAGTAGGCCATGGATATGATATTTTCAAGTTTGGTGGATGTAGCAATTAATTATAGAATTAGTAGCATTAATAAGCTTCTAACCAATTAGGTTTTTGGGTTGGGCTGGTTACGAGGAATTGCCGGCCATTGGATGGTTAAGATAGCAACGGTGTTACTGTCAACCTGAAAATTATATTTTAAAAATGGGAAATAACGGTTATAATGCGAACTAGAATTGAAGATTCGGCTGGTGGGTGCGAAGTAGGCCACGAACGTGATATTCTTCTAAAGTTTGGTGGATGGAACCTCCCTTTCAGTGGTGATGGATCGCAAGTTAAGTGCAGATGCCTGGTGAAGTTTTAATTCCGTTACCTTCGACCCAGGTTAAGTATTTACCAAAAATACTACAGGTAACTATTTTTTTTTTCTATTCCGGATGCTGTTGGATTTCTCGTGGAGTTGGTGATGGGTAAGCAAGGCCATGTGACCAGGGCTAATGGTGATCGGAAGTAACTAGATATTTAGTGATGCATTAGTGAAATTACAAATCGAGGTGGAATACTTTTTCAAGAACTCACTTTTTTCTTTCTTATTTGGCTATTCATAGGTTTTATCTGCAGATGATGTTTCTTTTCAACGTGGTGCGCCAAGTTCACCACTTCCAGTCAGGCCAATGGATCCTAAGTTCCCGGAAGCATAGTACTTCTCCATCTCCCCACCCCACTTCTCCTCCATAGTCGCCATATCCAAGTGGGATACAATTTCTGTGGTTAGTCACTAAGACAATAAGAATAAGAATAAGAATACGAAGAAGAATTGCAACTATCACTGTATACTAATGATGAAAATGGCGCTAAAGCTTTCGTGCACTACATTTCCTGTTTCTACGTCGTAAATACAACAAGGAGTAGTAATGGGGCGACTTGAGGACACTTTTTGGCCCCTGGGTCCCTGCCTCAGGACCCATGGTCCCTGGCCGGGGTCAATGACCTAGGGGTACCTAGGACCACCCCCTCTAAATTTTGGCAGGGGTACCATGACCCACCCCTTAAATTTTGGCAGGGGTACATAGGACCACCCCCCTTAAATTTTGGAAATTGCCAAATCTAAAAATTTGGTATGGTAGCCTAGGACCATAGTATGTACCTCTATTAGTATTGGGTGTCTATGTCGTTCCCTTTCATGGGTAAAAAATTGCCAAAAATTCAAATTTCGGGGATTTTTGACCTAATTTATCCCCTTGGATGAGGTGTTATTACCTTATATAGTTATATGGGCGTATACACGGGTCCATTCCCTTTCATAAGACATGGGTACATTAATGCACCCCTTTAAAAATTTGGGAGGGGTACCTTGGCCCACCCCTTAAATTTTGGAAATTGTCCAATTTAAACATTTGGTATTATAGTATAGGACCCTAATATGTATTATGATAAATTTGGATGGTCCACCTCGTTCCCTTTTAGGGGTACCAAATTGCCAAAAATATAAACGTAAGCAATACGTAGTACCACGTGTTTGGTTTTGACCTAATTTATCCCCTTTGATGAGGTGTTATTATCCTATATAGTTATATGGTCATGTTTAGGGGTCCATTACCTATCATAAGACATAGGTACATTGGTGCACCCCGGGAGGGGTACCTTGGCCCACCCCTTTAATTTTTGGAAATTGCCCAATTTAAACATTTGGTATTATAGTATAGGACACTAATATAGATCACTATAAATTTGGGTGGTCCACCTCGTTGCCCTTTAGGGGTACAAAATTGCCAAAATTTTAGTACAACCACGTGTTTGGTATTTGGTCGATTTTATCCTATATAGTTATATGGGCGTATACAGGGTCCATTACCTTTCATAACATATGGGTATATTTGTGCACTCCTTTAAAAATTTGGGAGGGGTACCTGGGCACATCCCTTAAATTTTTGGAAATTGCCCATGGAAGCATCAAAACAAGAAGAACTGCTGCGTTTCTTAAATACTGGATCTGTATCTTTATGCTATAAAAGACTCTTGGGTCGAAGTCATCAATTTGAATTTAGTACACAGCCGGATTCGTCAGCAATTGTGATGAAATCATGAATTCAAACATCAACACATCAGACATAGTTGTATGAATGTGGTTGCTCGGCATGACGTCAGTAACTGTGATGAAATCATGAATTCAAATGTCAGCACATTCCTTTCCAATGACGTCAGTCGTAGTTCTATAAATCAACCTATACCGTGAAATCATTTGAGCAAGTGCTTTTCAGGAGGAAAGATGTGTACTTCTAACGATAAAGAGTTCATCTTCGCAAGCTATTATCCAATAAATATATTTCAAACAAAGCATGTGATGATTGGTATCAGTGCTAGAACATTTGAACCAGTGATTCGATTAGGCAAAGCAGAACAATTTGGTGTACAACTGACCTGTGAAGAATGGCAAATATTATGTTCACGAATCGACCAAATGAACGATTATTTTCATGATGAGCTAAATGTGACCATAGTCAAATCATTAGGCTCAAATCATGAAGTGGTCCTCGAAGAGAAGATGGTGCTGTTACGTAAAAAGAGTACATTTCATGCCCCTCGCAACATGGTGTATCTAACGGAAACTGAATGGAACAAATTTATAAGCGTATTTCAATGTGTTAAACATGCAGTGGAAGTGTGCAACAAAACTAGTATATTTCTGAAAAAGTACTATTTTGAAAAATGTGTTACGCATATTGTACAACATGTATCTAGATATTGTGATGGTTGTCAACATCGTTCGTGGGTGCATACCTGTATTGATAAACAGTTTATTTGTTATCAAATGGACATTGAGTTTCCACCAATTGATATTGCAATAGACCTTAAAAGACTTCAATTGGAATTAAAATTATATGCTAAAGACAAACTAGTGCAAGAAGTTCAAAATACATTGTATCGACAATATCCAGAACCACTATCTGGTATGGATGTATGTGGAGTGTAATAAAATGATCCATTTCAATGATTTGTGTTTTTTCATTTCAAGTACAGCCCCATGTTCTGACGTGTACTATTGCATCATGAAAAAAAAATGTTGACAAAGGTTTTTGTTCTAAACAGTTCCGGTTCTTTACTAATGAGTGCACAATCTATAAAAAAAAAATGTCAACCCAAACTTTGAAACAAAAATTTCGAACAAAAAATTTTAAACGAAAAATTTTCAAACAAAAACTTTTAAACAAAAAAATTTTCCAACTAAATTTTGCAACAAAAAAATTTCAAACAAAAAAATTTCAAACAAAAAATTTTGAAACAAAAATTTCAAACAAAAAAATTTCAAACAAAATTTTCAAACAAAATTTTTTTCAAACAAAAACTTTCAATCAAAAAATTTTACGTTTCACGGTTAACCGTCAAACGTTATCCGGTTTTTAACTATTCGATTACCAAATAAACGGTTTTGATCATATTTATCAGTGAGTGCAAAATGTTGAACGAAACCAAGATTTTTAAATGTTAAACAAAACATAAAACTGAATGCAGCAAAGATTTGAAAATCAGCAACCAATCAGATTGCACGAAAGATAGTGATCAGCCAATCAGATTGCACGAAAGATAGTGATCAACCAATCAAATTGCATCAACAATAACTTTGCCAGTGTTGTAGCATGTATTCCCTTAAGACTATGAGTCATAAGATTCAATAAGGTTAGCCATGTATCCCTGTACACTACCTCATCAAGGTCAATCACGTGGTACAACGTCTTGCTTACGTTTATATTTGGCTGTAATAATCAATACCAATGACGTAATTCTCAAATTATCGTACAAAGTTTCAATGTACCAATGTCCTGGACTCCTAATCCCATCATAGGTCAATAACTGATCACGTGATCATAATGAGATACCCAAAGAACAATTACCAATTATTGATATGACTATAAGAAATGTACCCCTCCCAAAATTTAAGATTGATACACAAATACACCTGTGTCTTATGGAAAAGTAATAAATCCTGTACTCATTTAATAATAAAGCTGGTCAATAACCTTTAAATTTTGAATATTTGGCCATAAGAGGAACACCAATGGGTCCTAGAAAACGTTTACCAAATTATGTTATTTTATAATTCCCAAATTTAAAAGAGAACATAAACATATAAAGGTAATAAACCATATAACGTGCTAAATAGGGGTCAATAACCTCCGAAATTTGATTTTGTGGACCATCCAAATTTATAGTGGTACATATTGAAGACCTGTACGAAGATACCAAATGCTTATATTAAACAATTTCTAAAACTGAGTGGATGAGTCAAGATACCCCTCCCAAATTTTTAAAGGGTGCACCAATGTACTCATGTCTTATGATAGGAAATGAACCTATATAGATGACCATATGACCATATACGGTATAAGACCGCATCAAACGGGATAAATTGGACCAAAAACCAAACACGTGATACAACATATTGCTTCTGTTTATATTTTGGCATTTTTTTACTCATGAAAGGGAACAAGGTGGACCACCCAAATTTATCATGATACATATTGAGGTCATGTACTATGATAGCGAATGCTTAAATTGAAAAAATGTCCAAAATTTAAGGGATTGGCTATGGTACCCATCCCGGGGTGCATCAATGTACCTATGTCTTATGATAGAAAATGGACCCCTATACATGACCATATAATCATATTAGGTAATAGGACATCATCCAAGTGAATAAATTAGGTCAAAAACGAAACACGTGGTTGTACTACAATTTGGCAATTTCGTACCCATGGAAGGGAACGAGGTGGACCACCCAAATTTATCATAATACATGTTACGATCCAGTACTATAATACCAAATGTTTAAATTGGGCAATTTTCCAAAATAAAGAGGTGGGCCAAGGTACCCCTCCCGGGGGTGCATCAATATACCCATGTCTTATAATAGGGAATGGACCAATATACATAACCATATAATCATATAAGGTAATAGGACCTCATCCAAGGGGATAAATTGAGCCAAAACAAACACGTGGTTATACTAAAATTTGGCAATTTCGTACCCCTAAAAGGGAACGAGGTGAACCACCCAAATTTATCATGATACATGTTAGGGTCCAGTACTATAATACCAAATATATAAAATGAGCAATTTCTAAAATTTAAGGGGTGGGCCAAAGTACCCCTCCCAAATTTTTAAAGGAGTGCACAAATGTACCTATGTCTTATGATAGGGAATAGACCCCTATACATAACCATATAACCATATAAGGTAATAGGACCTCATCCAAGAGGATAACTTAGGTCAAAACCAAACACGTGGTACAACGTATTGCTTACGTTTATATTTTGGCAATTTTGTACCCCTAAAAGGGAACGAGGTGGACCACCCAAATTTATAGTGGTCTATATTAGTGTCCTATACTATAATACCAAATGTTTAAATTGGGCAATTTCCAAAAATTAAAGGGGTGGGCCAAGGTACCCCTCCCGGGGGTGCACAAATGTACCTATGTCTTATGAAAGGTAATGGACCCCTATACATAACCATATAACCATATAAGGTTATAGAACCTCATCAAAGGGGATAAATTGGGCCAAAAGACCAAACACGTGGTACAACGTATTGCTTACGTTTATATTTTGACAATTTTGTACCCCTAAAAGGGAACGAGGTGGACCACCCAAATTTATCATAATACATATTAGTGTCCTGTACTATAATACCAAATATATAAAATGAGCAATTTCCAAAAATTTAAGGGATGTGCCCAGGTACCCCTCCCAAATTTTTAAAGGAGTGCACAAATATACCCATATGTTATGAAAGGTAATGGACCCTGTATACGCCCATATAACTATATAGGATAAAATCGACCAAATACCAAACACGTGGTTGTACTAAAATTTTGGCAATTTTGTACCCCTAAAGGGCAACGAGGTGGACCACCCAAATTTATAGTGATCTATATTAGTGTCCTATACTATAATACCAAATGTTTAAATTGGGCAATTTCCAAAAATTAAAGGGGTGGGCCAAGGTACCCCTCCCGGGGTGCACCAATGTACCTATGTCTTATGATAGGTAATGGACCCCTAAACATGACCATATAACTATATAGGATAATAACACCTCATCAAAGGGGATAAATTAGGTCAAAACCAAACACGTGGTACTACGTATTGCTTACGTTTATATTTTGGCAATTTGGTACCCCTAAAAGGGAACGAGGTGGACCATCCAAATTTATCATAATACATATTAGGGTCCTATACTATAATACCAAATGTTTAAATTGGACAATTTCCAAAATTTAAGGGGTGGGCCAAGGTACCCCTCCCAAATTTTTAAAGGGGTGCATTAATGTACCCATGTCTTATGAAAGGGAATGGACCCCTGTATACGCCCATATAACTATATAGGGTAATAACACCTCATCCAAGGGGATAAATTAGGTCAAAAACCCCCGAAATTTGAATTTTTGGCAATTTTTTACCCATGAAAGGGAACGACATAGACACCCAATACTAATAGAGGTACATACTATGGTCCTAGGCTACCATACCAAATTTTTAGATTTGGCAATTTCCAAAATTTAAGGGGGTGGTCCTATGTACCCCTGCCAAAATTTTGGGGGTGGGCCATGGTACCCCTGCCAAAATTTAGAGGGGGTGGTCCTATGTACCCCTAGGTCATTGACCCCGGCCAGGGACCATGGGTCCTGAGGCAGGGACCCAGGGGCCAAAAAGTTTCCTAAAGTAACGCAATTACTACTCTGATATCACATATTAACAGACTATTCCAAACTACTCGAATTATTCGTGTTTACCTTGCATAAATTCAAATATTTCATGAAGAAGTATTCTGAACAACGTCTTGAAATTAGGAAATGTCATTGATCCTTTGTACTGTAAAATTACTGAATTTATAAAGTTCAAACATTATGTTGCAATTTGGAAAGGAATTATGACTTTAGTTTACGCGATGAAGACAAAAAGTGCTAAAGAAGTGTGAACAGGTCTTAAGTTTCGGATGTTGATATGATTTTGTTTGTTTTAGTTCTTGATGGAAGTGTCATGTTGAAAATGGTAACAATATGGCAATCAGGTAAATACTAAAGTTTGACTCATATTCAATACGAGTTTTACTATTTAAGAATGTTTATATTATAGACCATCATTTAAATTGTTTACAATTTCAACTTAATAACAAGCAAATTCGAACTTATGTCCGTGCCATTTT